>NW_026601980.1:0-28506 GCF_029448725.1 Salvelinus fontinalis
AGTCACACACTATGTAGTTGTTGAACTAATGTGGGGTTTTTAAGGGGCATTCTACTGAAGTTCTACTCTTGAATATGTTGTTCAGTACTGTAGGAATTGTTAAAGGGGCCATCTGCCTTTGGTACATATATTTTGGGGTCTTTTAAATTAGATTTATTGAATTCTCCATGTTGTCTGTATTAAATCAATCAATCAATCAATTTTATTTTATATAGCCCTTCGTACATCAGATAATATCTCGAAGTGCTGTACAGAAACCCAGCCTAAAACCCCAAACAGCTAGAATGCAGGTGTAGAAGCACGGTGGCTAGGAAAAACTCCCTAGAAAGGCCAAAACCTAGGAAGAAACCTAGAGAGGAACCAGGCTATGAGGGGTGGCCAGTCCTCTTCTGGCTGTGCCGGGTGGAGATTATAACAGAACTATGCCAAGATGTTCAAAAATGTTCATAAGTGACAAGCATGGTCAAATAATAATCATGAATAATTTTCAGTTGGCTTTTCATAGCTGATCATTAAGAGTTGAAAAACAACAGGTCTGGGACAGGTGGCGGTTCCATAACCGCAGGCAGAACAGCTGAAACTGGAATAGCAGCAAGGCCAGGCGGACTGGGGACAGCAAAGAGTCACCACGGGCGGCAGTCCAGACGCATGGTCCTAGGGCCCAGGTCCTCCGAGAGAAAGAAAGAGAGAAGGAGAAAATTAGAGAGAGCCAAGATTTTCAAAATGTTCATAAATGACAAGCATGGTCAAATAATAATCAGGAATAAATCTCAGTTGGCTTTTCATAGCCGATGTGCACCTCATCTAATATTACATACTTTTAATATTCATACTTTACTTTTTACATACTTTTTTCAATATTGGTGCATAATCTTTATTTAAAATATCAAAGGGATGCAACAGGCACCCATTTCGTGGAACAACCCTTTAACATTTGCATTTTAGGCCCTGTTTAGAGAGATTAATGCCTCTTGTAAGACCCTATGATTATAATAGACGGTCGTAAATTCACTATCTGTTTGATGTTCTCATTCACACAGGAGAGAGACATGACTATTGTGGATCCTCTGGGGAGCCTCAACAACATCCTGATGCTGACGAGTCAGAGAAGAGTCTCTCCAGATCAGAACACCAGATGGTACAGCATGGTCTGGTCTAACATACAGCTTGCTCTATCTGGGTCTGGGCTGGGTTTCTGTAAAGCACTTTATGACAACAGTGACATCAGCATCCATAATGATATGTGTCTGTGTCCCCTCTTTATGGTTACCAGGACAACGCTAGCCCTTCCGTCCTCCCGGAGTCCACGTGTCGTGCATCTCCCGGTAGCACCTTACTGCTGGGTATGAAGAGGTTGTCTGTGCTGCTGGTGGACTGCAGGAAAACAACGGGGCTGAGTGGAACTGTGAGAGGAGGAGAAGAGAAGAAAGGATCAGATTTGACTCATCAAAGTAAGTAGTTTAGTTTGAACAAATACAATAGATCTGGTATCTGTTACCAGGACAACCAGCAGAGTTCTGTTAGTTGACAGGAAGATAGACTGGTATCTGTTACCAGGACAACCAGCAGAGTTCTGTTAGTTGACAGGAAGATGGACTGGTGGATATGGATGTTATGAATATCATAACACTGAAAAAGGATTCTGCCAATGAAAAGAGAGAAACCAATAGACCATATAAAACCTTGAAAGTTATCTTTGGAGAAAAAGTTTAAAGATTATCCGATATGAGGTGCATGTTTTACAAAAACTTTCCCTGAAAACATTATGGATGTTACATTGTCTGTCCCAGTCAAACCCCTATCTTTACCAGACTGTACAACAGGCAAACTAAACTCCAGACACTGTTAATTAATTAACTAATACTGGAGGAAAGCTGTGATCAGGCTGCCCACTCAAGAGAAAGCTTCAAACTGTAACTAGTGCCGGCAACCTGGTTCAGGTTATCAATCAATCAACCTACCAGGGTAGTTACAAACAGTACAGAAATTAAATCATCAACATATTTTGATCATATCTTTACTAATTTGCAGAAATGTGTTTGAAAGCAGTATCCAGATCCATCAGATGTAGTGATCACAATATAGTAGCCATATCTAGGAAAAGCAAAGTTCCAAAGGCTGGGCCAAATATTGTGTAAAAGAGTTCATACAATAAGTTTTGTAGTGATTCCTATGTTGTTGATGTAAATAATATTTGTTGGTCCGTGGTGTGTAATGATGAGCAACCAGGCGCTGCCCTTGACACATTTGAAAATGCTTATCCCAGTTACTAATAAGCATGCACCCGATAAGAAAATGACTGTAAAAACTGTTAAATCCACGTGGATTGATGAGGAATAGAAAAATGGTATGGTGTAGAGCAGTGGTTCCCAAACGTTTTATAGTTCCGTACCCCTTTAAACATTCAACCTCCAGCTGTACCCCCTCTAGCACCAGGGTCAGCGCACTCTCAAATGTTGTATTTTGTCATCATTGTAAGCCGGTCACACACACACACACACTATACGATACATTTATTAAACATAAGAATGAGTGTGAATTTGTCACAACCCGGCTCGTGGGAAATGACAAAGAGCTCTTATAGGACCAGGGCACAAATAATAATCAATAATTTAGCTCTTTATTTAACAATCTTACATATAAAACCTTATTTGTTCATTGAAATTTGTAAATAACTCACCACAGGTTAATGAGAAGGGTGTGCTTGAAAGAATGCACATAACTCTGCAATGTTGTATTGGAGAGAGTCTCAGTCTTAAATAGTTTCCCACACAGTCTGTGTCTGTATTTAAAACATGTCTATACTTTGCCCCTTGATAACCAGCGCACTTCTGTATGTTGTAAAAGTGTGACATGGTCACTGCCCATATCATTGCATAGTGCAGAAAATACAGGAGATTTCAGGGGCCTTGCTTTAACTAAGTTAACCATTTTCACTGTAGTGTCCAAAACGTCTTTCAAGCAGTCAGGTATTTCCTTGGCAGCAAGAGCCTCTCGGTGGATGCTGCAGTGTACCAACATCAGCAGCAGCTACGTTTGGCTACATATGGACCGTTAGTGGAATTCCCTCGAGAGATTAACGGTTAATGTGATTGGATGTTAATTATTTAACTAGGCTACCTGTATTTGACTTTGTTATTTCGCTGAACGCTAGATGGTTTAATTTTATTTTTGGCAGTGAAATGAGACTCCCAGTGGTGGAGTGTAGGGGGGTAATAATCTGTATTACCTCCCAGTGGTGGAGTGCAGGGGGGTAATAATCTGTATTACCTCCCAGTGGTGGAGTGCAGGGGGGGGGGTAATAATCTGTATTACCTCCCAGTGGTGGAGTGCAGGGGGGTAATAATCTGTATTACCTCCCAGTGGTGGAGTGCAGGGGGGTAATAATCTGTATTACCTCCCAGTGGTGGAGTGCAGGGGGGGTAATAATCTGTATTACCTCCCAGTGGTGGCGTGCAGGGGGGTAATAATCTGTATTACCTCCCAGTGGTGGAGTGCAGGGGGGTAATAATCTGTATTACCTCCCAGTGGTGGAGTGCAGGGGGGTAATAATCTGTATTACCTCCCAGTGGTGGAGTGCAGGGGGGGTAATAATCTGTATTACCTCCCAGTGGTGGAGTGCAGGGGGGGTAATAATCTGTATTACCTCCCAGTGGTGGAGTGCAGGGGGGGTAATAATCTGTATTACCTCCCAGTGGTGGAGTGCAGGGGGGTAATAATCTGTATTACCTCCCAGTGGTGGAGTGCAGGGGGGTAATAATCTGTATTACCTCCCAGTGGTGGAGTGCAGGGGGGGTAATAATCTGTATTACCTCCCAGTGGTGGAGTGCAGGGGGGGGGGGGGGGGTGTAATAATCTGTATTACCTCCCAGTGGTGGAGTGCAGGGGGGGTAATAATCTATATTACCTCCCAGTACCTCCACTAACTGAAACTAATTGTATGGATTTTTCCCTAATAATAATGTAAAATTAACATCTGTACAGAAAGACTCATGTGAAGGCCTAATTACAGAGGAGGAACTACTTGATGCAATTGGGGCCTTTAAGGATGGGAAAACTCCAGGACTGGATGGCATACCAGTGGAAGTATACAAACATTTTTTTGATATACTCAAAGGACCATTATTAGCTTGTTTTAATCACTCCTATATAAATGATAGATTAACAACAAGAAGGTGTGTGCAACAAGAAGGTGTGATATCATTATTACTGAAACAGGACCCAAGTGGTATATATAAAGATCCAGTCCATTTAAAAAATTGGAGACCTCTTACACTTCAGTGTTGTGATGCAAAAATCCTAACAAAATGCTTGGCGCATAGAATAAAAAAAGTTTTGTCAGATATTATTCATCCTAATCAGACAGGTTTTTTACATGGACGATACATTGGAGATAATATAAGGCAAGTACTGGAAACAATAGAACACTATGAAATATCGGGGACACCAGGCCTGGTTTTCATAGCTGATTTTGAAAAGGCTTTTGATAAAGTACAACTGGAGTTTATATATAAATGGCTAGAATATTTCAATTTTGGGGAATCTCTTATAAAATGGGTAAAAATTATGTATAGTAACCCTAGGTGTAAAATAGTAAATAATGGCTACATCTCAGAAAGTTTTAAACTATCTAGAGGAGTATAACAAGGTTGTCCACTATCGGCATATCTATTTATTATTGCCATCGAAATGTTAGCTGTTAAAATTAGATCAAACATTAATATTAAGGGATTAGAAATCCAGGGCCTAAAAACTAAGGTGTCATTGTACGCTGATGATTCATGTTTTCTTTTAAAACCACAACTAGAATCTCTCCACGGCCTCTTAGAGGATCTAGATACATTTGCTATCCTCTCTGGATTAAAACCAAATTATGATAAATGTACCATATTACGTATTGGATCACTAAAAAATACACATTTTACATTGCCATGTAGTTTACCAATTAAATGGTCTGACGGTGATGTGGACATACTCGGTATACAAATCCCAAAAGAAAGAAATGATCTCACTTCAATAAATTTTTATAGAAAGTTAGCAAAAATAGATAAGATCTTGCTACCATGGAAAGGAAAATACCTGTCTATTTGTGGGAAAATCACCCTGATTAACTCTTTAATCATATCACAGTTTACCTATTTGCTTATGGTTTTGCCTACACCTAGTGACCTGCTTTTAAAATTATATGAACAAAAAATATTCAATTTATATAACGAATATGAATTCGGAGGGCAGAAATTATTAAATATTAAAGCATTAGACCTCTCACTAAAGGCATCAGTCATACAAAAGTTATACTTAAATCCAAACTGGTTCTCTAGTAGATTGGTACGAATGTCTCATCCTATGTTCAAGAAGGGCCTTTTTCCCTTTATTCAGATTACACCTGCTCACTTTCGGTTGCTTGAAAAGGAAATAATTTCCAAAATATCTTTATTTTTTAAACAAGCCTTAGAAAGTTGGTTGCAATTTCAGTTTAATCCACCTGAAAGGACGGAACAAATAGTACAACAAATCTTGTGGTTAAATTCAAATATAGTAATTGATAAAAAAACTGTATTTATCGAAGAAATGTTTAAAAAAGGTATAATTTTTGTGAACGATATCATAAATAGGACTGGTGGAGTAATGTCACACATGCAGCTAACACAGACATATGGAAATGTCTGCTCTACCCAAAATTACAACCAATTAATTGCAGCATTACCACAAAAATGGAAGAGGCAGGTGGAAGGGGATAAAAGTAAGGAACTTGTATGTCGGCCTTATATTAAAGAACATAAATGGTTAAAGAAAAGTGTGATAAATAAAAACATATACCAATTTCATTTAAGGACCAAAAAACTTACAGCTGTGCCATATAAATTGCAAAATAGTTGGGAAGAGATTTTCGATGTACCCAATTCCATGGCACATGGTTTATGAATTGATACGCAAAACAACGCCGGATTCAAAACTTCGAATTTTTCAATTTAAATTATTGTACAAAATTCTTGCAACTAATAGAATGTTATATATATGGGGGATACAATCTTCCCCGCTTCTGTAGATTCTGCTGTGAGGAGGCAGAGTCATTAGACCATTTATTTTGGTATTGTCCGCATGTAGCTTGTTTTTGGTCACAGGTCCAGGAATGGTTGAAGAATTGCAACATTTGCGTAGAACTAACGCTACAGATAGCAATACTGGGGGATTTGAAAAGCCATAGTCAATTAATCAATAATATAATAATTATTTTAGCAAAAATGTTTATTTTTAATTTACAATCCGTGGAAGCTATGAGAATAGGAAGATTCAAATCTTTTGTGAAGCATCACAGCACAGTTGAAAAATATATGGCATATAAAAATCCGAAATGGATGATGTTGGAAGATAGATGGGAAAGGTTGAGTGGAGCTGAAGGGTGGGACTAATAACAAGATAAACAATATAGGGCATACGGGATCTGTGAAATGTGTATAGGTGCGGAGCTATTGTGAAATAGCACAGTTACAAGTGGAAATCAAACTGGATGGACAACAGAAATAGAGGAAGGACTAAGAACAAACAAGAAAGAACTATTATAAAGTAGACTGTGTCTGTAAAATGTGTATAAGATGTATAAATTGAAGGTAAAAACAGAAATGTTTATCAGTTTACTCCAATTGGGGGATCGGTGGTAGGGTTTGCAGGGAATAATAATAAAGGTATACTCTTTAAAAAAGTATTTATGTCTATGTAGGTATGTGTATGTATATATGTGTATATGTATGCAGACGTGAATGGATATATATATTTACCCCAAAAAATATGGGGGATTGGAAATGATGCAGACAATTACATTGGAAGCAACATTCTTTCCGCAATATTAAGCTGATCCACCCCCCCACCCAAAAAAAATAAAAAAAATAATAATAATAAAATAAAAAATAATAATAATAATGTATATTACCTCCCAGTGGTGGAGTGCAGGGGGGGTAATAATCTGTATTACCTCCCAGTGGTGGAGTGCAGGGGGGTAATAATCTGTATTACCTCCCAGTGGTGGAGTGCAGGGGGGTAATAATCTGTATTACCTCCCAGTGGTGGAGTGCAGGGGGGTAATAATCTGTATTACCTCCCAGTGGTGGAGTGCAGGGGGGTAATAATGTATATTACCTCCCAGTGGTGGAGTGCAGGGGGGGTAATAATGTATATTACCTCCCAGTGGTGGAGTGCAGGGGGGTAATAATCTGTATTACCTCCCAGTGGTGGAGTGCAGGGGGGTAATAATCTGTATTACCTCCCAGTGGTGGAGTGCAGGGGGGGTAATAATCTGTATTACCTCCCAGTGGTGGAGTGCAGGGGGGGGGTAATAATCTGTATTACCTCCCAGTGGTGGAGTGCAGGGGGGTAATAATCTGTATTACCTCCCAGTGGTGGAGTGCAGGGGGGGTAATAATCTGTATTACCTCCCAGTGGTGGAGTGCAGGGGGGTAATAATCTATATTACCTCCCAGTGGTGGAGTGCAGGGGGGTAATAATCTGTATTACCTCCCAGTGGGAGCTGCCGGAGCCGACCTCCAGTCATGAGCTGCCAGAGCCGACCTCCAGTCATGAGCTGCCTTCCGGTCATGAGCTGCCTTCCGGTCATGAGCTGCCCTTCAGTCATGAGCTGCCCTTCAGTCATGAGCTGCCTTCCGGTCATGAGCTGCCTTCCGGTCATGAGCTGCCTTCCGGTCATGAGCTGCCCTTCAGTCATGAGCTGCCCTTCAGTCATGAGCTGCCCTTCAGCCATGAGCTGCCCTCCAGTCATGAGCTGCCTTCCAGTCATGAGCTGCCCTCCAGTCATGAGCTGCCCTCCAGTCATGAGCTGCCCTCCAGTCATGAGCTGCATCTAGTCCGGAGCAACCTCTCTGTCCGGAACTGCCCCTCTGTCCTGAGCTACCCCTCTGTCCTGAGTTATCTCCTCTATTTAGGAGGGACCTTTGGGAAGGTTCCTAGACCAGGGTAGGGGGCGAGGGTCGCCACTCAAAGGACGCTAAGGAGGGGGACAAAGACAATGGTAGAGTGGTGTCCTCGTCCTGCGCCGGAGCCGCCACCGCGGACAGATGCCCACCCAGACCCTCCCCTTGAGTTTTAGGGGTGCGCCCGGAGTTCGCACCTTGAGGGGGGGTTCTGTCACGTTCCTGACCTGTTTTCCCTTGTTTTTGTATTTGTTTAGTATGGTCAGGGCGTGAGTTGGGGTGGGCATTCTATGTTCTGTGTCTAGTTTGTCTGTTTCTGTGTTCAGCCTAATATGGTTCTCAATCAGAGGCAGCTGTCAATCGTTGTTCCTGATTGAGAATCATATATAGGTGGCTTGTTTTGTGTTGGGGATTGTGGGTGGTTGTTTCCTGTCTCTGTGTTCGTGTTCTGCACCAGATAGGACTGTCTCGGTTTTCACGTTTGTTGTTTTGTATTGTTGAAAGTGTTCACAGTTCGTTAAATTAAACATGTTGAACACTAACTGCGCTGCATTTTGGTCCTCTCCTTCATCCCAGGAAGAAAGCCGTGACAATAATAATGTAGACCCTGTATATAGTGTATATAATAATGTAGACACTGTATAAAGGGTATATAATAATGTAGGCACCGTATATAGTGTATATAATAATGTAGACACTGTAGATAGTGTATATAATAATGTAGACACTGTATATAGTGTATATAATAATGTAGACACTGTGTATAGTGTATATAATAATGTAGGCACTGTATATAGTGTATATAATAATGTAGGCACTGTATATAGTGTATATAATAATGTAGGCACTGTATATAGTGTATATAATAATGTAGGCACTGTATATAGGGTATATAATAATATAAAGTGTATATAATAATGTAGGCAATGTATATAGTGTATATAATAATGTAGACACTGTATATAGGGTAAATAATAATGTAGGCACTGTATATAGTGTATATAATGATGTAGGCACTGTATATAGTGTATATAATAATGTATATAGGGTATATAATAATGTAGGCACCGTATATAGTGTATATAATAATGTATATAGTGTATATAATGATGTAGGCACTGTATATAGTGTATATAATAATGTATATAGGGTATATAATGATGTAGGCACTGTATATGGTGTATATAATAATGTATATAGGGTATATAATAATGTAGACACTGTATATAGTGTATATAATAATGTAGACACTGTTTATAGGGTATATAATAATATAAAGTGTATATAGTGTATATACTAATGTAGGCACCGTATATACTGTATATAACAATGTATATAGTGTATATAATAATGTAGACACCGTATATAGTGTATATAATAATGTAGGCACTGTATATAGGGTATATAATAATATAAAGTGTATATAGTGTATAAAATAATGTAGACACTGTATATAGTGTATATAATAATGTATACACTGTATATAGTGTATATAATAATGTAGACACTGTATATAGTGTATATAATAATGTAGACACCGTATATAGTGTATATAATAATGTAGGCACTGTATATAGTGTATATAATAATGTAGGCACCGTATATAGTGTATATAATAATGTAGACACTGTATATAGTGTATATAATAATGTAGGCACTGTATATAGTGTATATAATAATGTAGGCACCGTATATAGTGTATATAATAATGTAGGCACTGTATATAGTGTATATAATAATGTAGACACTGTATATAGGGTATATAATAATATAAAGTTTATATAGTGTATATAATAATGTAGTTACTGTATATAGTGTATATAATAATGTAGGCACCGTATATAGTGTATATAATAATGTAGACGCTGTATATAGAGTATATAATAATGTAGACACTGTATATAGTGTATATAATAATGTAGGCACTGTATATAGTGTATATAATAATGTAGACACTGTATATAGTGTATATAATAATGTAGGCACTGTATATAGTGTATATAATAATATAAAGTGTATATAGTGTATATAATAATGTAGACACTGTATATAGTGTATATAATAATGTAGGCACTGTATATAGTGTATATAATAATGTAGGCACTGTATATAGTGTATATAATAATGTAGACACTGTATATAGTGTATATAATAATGTAGACACTGTATATAGTGTATATAATAATGTAGAGACTGTATATAGTGTATATAATAATGTAGACACTGTATATAGGGTATATAATAATATAAAGTGTATATAGTGTATATAATAATGTAGACACTGTATATAGTGTATATAATAATGTATATAGTGTATATAATAATGTATATAGGGTATATAATAATATAAAGTGTATATAGTGTATATAATAATGTAGACACTGTATATAGTGTATATAATAATGTTGGCAATGTATATAGTGTATATAATAATGTAGGCACTGTATATAGTGTATATAATAATGTAGACACTGTATATAGGGTATATAATAATATAAAGTGTATATAGTGTATATAATAATGTAGACACTGTATATAGGGTATATAATAATATAACGTGTATATAGTGTACATAATAATGTAGACACTGTATATAGGGTATATAATAATATAAAGTGTATATAGTGTATATAATAATGTAGGCTCCGTATACAGGGTATATAATAATGTAGGCACTGTATATAGTGTATATAATAATGTAGACACTGTATATAGTGTATATAATAATGTAGGCACTGTATATAGTGTATATAATAATATAAAGTGTATATAGGGTATATAATAATGTAGACACTGTATATAGTGTATATAATAATGTAGGCACTGTGTATAGTGTATATAATAATATAAAGTGTATATAGTGGATATAATAATGTAGACACTGTATATAGTGTATATAATAATGTAGGCACCGTATATAGTGTATATAATAATGTAGGCACCGTATATAGTGTATATAATAATGTAGACACTGTGTATAGGGTATATAATAATATAAAGTGTATATAGGGTATATAATAATATAAAGTGTATATAGGGTATATAATAATGTAGACACTGTATATAGTGTATATAATATTGTAGACACTGTATATAGGGTATATAATAATATAAAGTGTATATAGTGTATATACTAATGTAGGCACTCTATATAGTGTATATAATAATGTAGGCACTGTATATAGGGTATATAATAGTGTAGACACTGTATATAGTGTATATAATATTGTAGACACTGTATATAGTGTATATAATAATGTAGGCACTGTATATAGGGTATATAATAATATAAAGTGTATATAGTGTATATACTAATGTAGGCACTCTATATAGTGTATATAATAATGTAGGCACTGTATATAGGGTATATAATAGTGTAGACACTGTATATAGGGTATATAATAATATAAAGTTTATATAGTGTATATAATAATGTAGGCAATGTATATAGTGTATATAATAATGTAGACACTGTAAATAGGGTATATAATAATATAAAGTGTATATAGTGTATATAATAATGTAGGCACTGTATATAGTGTATATAATAATGTAGGCACTGTATATAGTGTATATAATAATGTAGGCACTGTATATAGGGTATATAATAGTGTAGACACTGTATATAGGGTATATAATAATATAAAGTTTATATAGTGTATATAATAATGTAGGCAATGTATATAGTGTATATAATAATGTAGACCCTGTATATAGTGTATATAATAATATAAAGTGTATATAGTGTATATAATAATGTAGACCCTGTATATAGTGTATATAATAATATAAAGTGTATATAGGGTATATAATAATATAAAGTGTATATAGTGTATATAATAATGTAGGCACTGTATATAGGGTATATAATAATATAAAGTGTATATAGTGTATATACTAATGTAGGCACTCTATATAGTGTATATAATAATGTAGGCACTGTATATAGGGTATATAATAGTGTAGACACTGTATATAGTGTATATAATATTGTAGACACTGTATATAGTGTATATAATAATGTAGGCACTGTATATAGTGTATATAATAATGTAGGCACTGTATATAGTGTATATAATAATGTAGGCACTGTATATAGTGTATATAATAATGTAGGCACTGTATATAGTGTATATAATAATGTAGACACTGTATATAGGGTATATAATAATATAAAGTGTATATAGTGTATATAATAATGTAGACACCGTATATAGTGTATATAATAATGTAGGCACTGTATATAGTGTATATAATAATGTATATAGTGTATATAATAATGTAGGCAATGTATATAGTGTATATAATAATGTAGGCACCGTATACAGGGTATATAATAATATAAAGTCTATATAGTGTATATAATAATGTAGGCACTGTATATAGTGTATATAATAATGTAGGCACCGTATATAGTGTATATAATAATGTAGGCACCGTATACACGGTCAATTGGATGGATTGTTTTGGCAAAGGAGAAATGTTCACTAACAGGGATTTAAACAAATTTGTGCACAGAATTTGAGAGAAATAAGCTTTTGTGTGTATGGAAGAATTATGTTATTTCAGCTCATGAAACATGGGACCAACACTTTACATGTTGCGTTTATATTTTTAGGAACATCTATCCAAAATATGTCACGCAATTTTTTTACTTTACACAAAATATCATGACGTTAATGATAGTCCAAAAAATGTAAATGTGTGAACATCTAAATACATCAAAATGCCGTTGTGTCGAACCCTGTCTCCAACGGGGAGATGTTACTGATGTGCTTTGTGTTTGTCTCCAACAGGGAGATGTTACTGATGTGCTTTGTGTCTGTCTCCAACGGGGAGATGTTACTGATGTGCTTTGTGTTTGTCTCCAACGGGGAGATGTTACTGATGTGCTTTGTGTTTGTCTCCAACAGGGAGATGTTACTGATGTGCTTTGTGTCTGTCTCCAACGGGGAGATGTTACTGATGTGCTTTGTGTCTGTCTCCAAGTTTTGGATTTCCACACAAAATTACTTCTTTACTTATTTTATGTTTAAGGAAGTGTGTGGGTCACATTCTGTATCATAGAGCTATGAAAGTTATATATTTAGAACCACCTGCTCGATTGGAATCCAGCAACGTCTGTGTCTTGAGTGTCATAGAACTGTCTAGTTCTTTGTGTTCTGACTTGTAAAACAGAATGAATAAAATAAGTAACGTAAACATATTATCAGTAATTACCAGGAAGCTCTACAACATCATTTGTTTAAAATCACACCTAGATTAAAACTGGCCTCAGATTATTGAGGGATCTGATTTGGATTAAACCTCATAGCAAGGCAGTTTTATCATGTGGAGATTTCATGCTGGTCTCTCTTAAAATAAGCACTGTCTTTGGCAGGAGGAAAACCAGACATGGAGGAACCAGAGACATCCAAACCAGCAAGACAACACCTTTGCTCCCAGATTGGAAAAAGTTTTACCAAGTTAGGAAGCCTGAAAAGACATGAGAGGACACACACAGAACCGAAGCCACAAAATTGCGCCCAGTGTGGAAAGAGTTTTAGCCACTTCGGAAATCTGAAAGCTCATGAGCGAACACACACACGGGAGAGGCCTTTCCATTGCTCCCAGTGTGGAAAGAGTTTTAAGCGGTTAGACACCCTTAAAACTCACGAGCAAATACACACAGGGGAGAAGCCATACCATTGCGCCCTGTGTGGAAAGAGTTTTAGCCAGTCAGGAAGCCTGAAAGTTCATGAGCGAATACATACAGGGGAGAAGTCATACCTTTGCGCCCAGTGTGGAAAGAGTTTTATCCAGTCAGGAAGCCTGAAGGAACACATGAGACTGCACACAGGGGAGAAGCCTTACTACTGCTCACATTGTGGAAAGCGTTTTAACCATTTAGTTAGCATGAAAAGACATGAGAGGATACACACAGGAGCAAAGCCACACCCTTGCTCCCAGTGTGGCAAAAGTTTTAAGCGGTTAGACACCCTCAAAGCTCATGAACGAATACAGACAGGGGAGACACCATACCATTGCACTCAGTGTGGAAATAGTTTTTGCCAGTCAGGAAGCCTGAAAGTTCACGAGAGAATACACACAGGGGAGAAGCCATACCAATGCTCCCAGTGTTCAAAGTGTTTTACCCATTTAGGAAGCCTGAAGGAACACATGAGACTGCACACAGAGGAGAAGCCTTAAAAATGTTCAGACTGTGGGAAGACATATTACTCATCACAGTCACTTAAACGTCATGTGAGAATCCACACAGGAGTGATTAATGAGTTCTCCTAGTGTGTAAACTCATGTTTCACATCACATTGACTTAAAATTCATCAGAGAACATACACAGTGCTCCCATTGTCTTATATTGTTGACTGAGAATGTGTTTACTTGTTTATACCAAATGAAATGAAATGGTACAAAGTATACTCAAACATATATGTGTATGTTTTTATTAGAAAACATTAATTGAATATGGAGTCTATCAGTTTGAACATAGACTAGATCAGATTCCATGTTTAAATGGTCCTTTTTTAAACTCTGACTAAGTGTTTAACTGGGTGTGTCATTCCTCCAGCACTACAGATAATCAAGTGATATTTGGATGTGATGCATTTGTTCCATTGTTTACATTTGCATTGTTGGTCCACTGATGATTTAATGAAATTAAAATGTTCAGACTCTGTAATGGAAAATGTTAATTGAATGTGTCAACATAACCGAGTATGTGACTAACCTTGTGAAACTGTCCTATTATAATCTCCTGTTCTTGGAAGTATCATTCTGTGTTGCAAACCAGCTGCACCTGTGCCCTTGTATGAATAAAGTCCCTCCCAGGAACAGGAAACTATAAAGATATGTGCCCATCACCCAATGCTTCAGGAATTCAGACTGTCTACACTGCGCTGTGTACCTCTGTTATTCTCTCCGAGCTCAGAAATAAAGAATCTTGGTTTGACTTGGACTCCACCCAACTGGCAACCTAAATTCAATGACATGTAACATTTTGTGTTGATTTCATGTTGAATTCACTCTAGTTGACGACTCAAAGAAATGTAAATAGAAACTAGATGTTGAACTGATGTCTGTGCCCAGTGGGCTGGTTTGAATAAGTGGCAGTAGTTGGATCAATATCCACCTTAGTTGGTTACGGGATTGTCAGCCATCTCCTTCAGAGCCGTTCTTCACATAATCTATTACATCATAAAACACTACTCAACCCATATGATCTATTACATCATAAAACACTACTCAACCCATGTGATCTATTACATCATAAAACACTCTTCAACCCATATGATCTATTACATCATAAACACTACTCAACCCATATGATCTATTATATCATAAAACACTACTCAACCCACATAATCTATTACATCATAAAACACTACTCAACCCATATGATCTATTACATCATAAAACACTACTTAACCCATATGGTCTATTACATCATAAAACACTACTCAACCCATATGATCTATTACATCATAAACACTACTCAACCCATATGATCTATTACATCATAAAACACTACTCAACCCATGTGATCTATTACATCATAAAACACTACTCAACCCATATGATCTATTACATCATAAAACACTACTCAACCCATGTGATCTATTACATCATAAAACACTACTCAACCCATATGATCTATTACATCATAAAACACTGCTCAACCCATGTGGTCTATTACATCATAAAACACTTTTCAAGCCATATGATCTATTACATAATATAACACTACTCAACCCATGTGATCTATTACATCATAAAACACTACTCAACCCATGTGATCTATTACATCATAAAACACTACTCAACCCATATGATCTATTACATCATAAAACACTACTCAACCCATATGATCTATTACGTCATAAAAGTCTAATAAAACGTATACAAAAATGTCATAGAGAATTCATATTTACTTTATTTACTTTAAAATATGGCTATATATATACTATATTTATATATATACTGAACAAAAATATAAACGCAACATGCAACAATTTCAACGATTCACAGTACATATATGGAAATCAGTCAATGTCAAATTCATTAGGCCCTGATCTATGGACTTCATTAGGCCCTGATCACATGACTGGGCAGGGGTGCAGCCATGGGTGGGTCTAGGAGGGCATAGGCTCACCCACTGACGAGCCAGGCCCAGGTCCAGCCAATCAGAATGAGTTTTCCCCCACAAAATGGCTTTATTACAGAGAGACGTTCTACTCGGTTCCGTCCCGCAGGTGAAGAAGCCGGATGTGAAGGTCCTGGGTGGGTGTGGTTACGCATGGTCCAGGTGGCTGGTCTCAGTCTCCCGCAGGTGAAGAAGCCGGATGTGGAGGTCCTAGGTGGGTGTGGTTACGCATGGTCTGCATTTGTGAGGTCGGTTGGACGTACTGCCAAATTCTCTAAAACGACGTTGTGTAGAGGAATTTACAGTACCAATCAAAAGTTTGGATAAACCTACTCATTCAAGGGTTTTTCTTAGTTTTTACTATGTTCTACATTGTAGAATAATAGTGAAGACATAAACTATGAAATAACACATATGGAATCATGTAGTAACCAAAAAAGTGTTAAATCAAAATAGTTTAGATTCTTCAAAGTAGCCACCCTTTGCCCTGATGACAGCTTTGCACACTCTTGGCATTCTCTCAACCAGTTTCATGATGTTGTCTCCTTGAATGCATTTCAATTAACAGGTGTGCCTTATTAAAGTTAATTTGTGGAATTTCTTTCTTTAATGCATTTGAGCCAAGCAGCTGTGTTGTGACATGGTAGGGGGGGTATACAGAAGATAGCCTTATTTGGTAAAAGACCAAGTCCATATTATGGCAAGAACAGCTTAAATAAGCAAAGAGTAACAATTGTCCATCATTACTTTAAGACAGGAAGGTCAGTCAATCCGGAAAATTTCAAGAACTTTGAAAGTTTCTTCAAGTGCAGTCGCAAAAACCCTCAAGCGTTATGATGAAACTGTCTCTCATGAGGACCTGCACAGGACAGGAAGAACAAGAGTTACCTCTGCTGCAGAGGATAAGTTCATTAGAGTTACCAGCCTCAGAAATTGCAACCCAAATTAATGCTTCACAGAGTTCAATTAACAGACACATCTCAAGATCATCTGTTCAGAGGAGACTGCGTGAATCAAATCAAATGTATTTATATAGCCCTTCTTATATCAGCTGATATCTCAAAGTGCTGTACAGAAACTCAGCCTAAAACCCCAAACAGCAAGCAATGCAGGTGTAGAAGCACGGTGGCGAGGAAAAACTCCCTAGGCTATGAGGGGTGGCCAGTCCTCTTCTGGCTGTGCCGGGTGGAGATTATAACAGAACATGGCCAAGATGTTCAAATGTTCATAAATGACCAGCATGGTCAAATAATAATAATCACAGTAGTTGTCGAGGGTGCAGCAAGTCAGCACCTCAGGAGTAAATGTCAGTTGGCTTTTCATTGCTGATCATTAAGAGTATCTCTTATCAGGCCTTCATCGGGCCTTCATGGTCGAATTGCTGCAAAGAAACCACTACTAAAAGGACACCACTACTAAAAGGACACCAATAAGAAGAAGAGACTTGCTTGGGCCAAGAAACACGAACAATGGACATTAGACCGGTGGAAATCTGTCCTTTGGTCTGATGAATCCAAATTTGAGATTTTTGGTTCCAAACGCAGTGAGACAAGACTAACTACCAATTGACAAAAATTGGGGAGAAAAGGGGGGTGAAAAATATAAATATAATAATAATCATTTTTAAAAAGTCTGCCCCAAAATGTCACTTTTTAATTTTTTTTTTTTTTTTTTACTTTTTACATTAGTGATTAGTCAAAATGTAAAAAATGTGAACATTTAAATCAACATTGTGTTGAACCCTTGAGAGAACGGGGAGGTGTTACTGATGTGCTTTGTGTCTGTCTCCAATGTAAAAAAGAAACTTCCACACTAAATTACTTCTTTACTTATTTTATGTGTTTTTTTTTTTTAACAGTATTTTTATTGGAATTTCACAATTTTCACCCATTAAAGAGATACAACAACAGAGACCAGGCAACAAAAACAAACAACAAAGAAAAACAGCACCCGCCTACACATACCTGCGCATACATATATATATACACATATACATATACATACACATACACATATACATACACATATACATACACACACCATCCTCCTCCCCCCGCTTCTCCCACCCTATCCCCATCATTGCGTCTCTCAATACACACATTTTAAACAAACTTACAAACAGAAATTAAACAAAAAAAGCTCGGTTTAAACTAAGAAGTTAGGTTCCACACATGGAACATAGTGTACTTATTTTATGTATAAGGAAGTGTGTAGGTCACATTCTGTATCATACAGCTATGAAAGTTATATATTTACAACCACCTGCTGATAGGAATCCAGCGATGTTTGTGTCTTGAGTTTCCTAGAACTGTCTAGTGTTTTGTGTTCTGACTTATAAAACAGAATGAAGAGTTAATGTTAACATATTACCAGGAAGCTCTACAACATTTGTTTTAAAATCACACCAAGATTGTTTTAAATGATGAAATGTTTGAAAACTGGCCTCAGGTTATTGAGGGATCTGATTTGGATTAATTTGCGACATATTTTCATGTGAATATTCTCAAATCGGCATAAAACAATATATGCCTTTTCCCACCAGAAATGTTTCTATCAAACAGCCTTATTGCGGATAAAAGGCTTTGTGTGATTACGTAGTGCATTCCCATGTACCGAATGAAAAATACAAGTTAAATGGGTTTCCATCTCATTTTCACACAGGACTGCAAAACCCTTTGGATAAAAGTCTCTGCTAAATGGCAGATATATCCACTGGTTATACCAAACATTTGGAACACCTTCCTAATATGGAGTTGGACCCTCCACTTTTCCCCTCAGAACAGCCTCAATTCGTCGGGGCATGGACTCTACAAGGTACTGAAAGCTTTCCACAGGGACGCTGGCCCATGTTGACTCCAGTGCTTTCCACAATTGTGTCAAGTTGGATGGATGTCCTTTGGGTGCAGTGGAGGCTCCTCAGAGGAGGAAGGGGAGACCCATCCTCCTGAGTGATTTTCAGAAAAATAAAAATGGTAAAACATTTAGAAAGTTATCCTTTTTAGATAAAACTATACTAAATATAATCACGTCACCAAATAATTGATTAAAACATACTATTTTGCGTCCTCCTCTGGGTGCATTGACTTCAATACAAAACCTAGGAGGCTCATGGTTCTCAAGCCCTTCCATAGATTTACACAGTAATTATGACAACTTCCGGAGAACGTCCTCCAACCTATCAGAGCTCTTGCAGCAGGAACTGACATGTTGTCCACCGATTGAAAGGATCAGAGAATGAATCTAGGACTGAAAGCACAAGCTACAGCTAGCTAGCACTGCAGTGCATAACATGTGGTAGTAGTTGAGAGAGTTTTTGTCATTTATTTTCCACTTTCAGTTTCACTTACTTAGCTAGCAAATGCAGCTAGGAAGTTTAGCCTACTCAAACACCTGGCTCAAACAGAGGGATGCTATGCTAAAATAAATGGTCCTGCCTCATCTTAAACGGCACTGACCGCCACTGTTTGGATGGTGGGCCATTCTTGGGAAACTGTTGAGCTGGAAAAACCCAGCAGCGTTGCAGTTCTTGACACAAACCGGTGCGCCTGGCACCTACTACCATACCCAGTTCAAAGACACTTAAATATTTTGTCTTCCCCATTAACCCTCTGAATAGTGCACACACACAATCCATGCCTCAATTGTCTCAAGGTTTAAAAATCCTAATTTAACCCGTCTCCTCCCCTTCATCTCCACTGATTGAAGTGGATTTAACTAGTGACATCAATAAGGGATCATAGCTTTAGCCTGGATTCACCTGGTCAGTCTAAGTCATGGAAGGAGCAGGTGTTCTTAATGTTTTGTAGACTCAGTGTATAGCTCTACAGATAATCAAGTGCTATTTGCATGTGATGCATTTGCTCTGTTGTTTACAGGATGATTTGTATCTTATAGAGCGTGGCTTTAAGGGAATAGTATTTTCACATCTAGATTAAAACGAATGTGAAAAATAAACAGAGAAAATGTGTATTAACACACTACCTATTCATATAAGTATTTATTCATCATCTACATATTTATATATATATATATATTTTTTTTTACCGTTATTTTACCAGGTAAGTTGACTGAGAACACGTTCTCATTTGCAGCAACGACCTGGGGAATAGTTACAGGGGAGAGGAGGGGGATGAATGAGCCAATTGTAAACTGGGGATTATTAGGTGACCATGATGGTTTGAGGGCCAGATTGGGAATTTAGCCAGGACACCGGGGTTAACACCCCTACTCTTACGATAAGTGCCATGGGATCTTTAATGACCTCAGAGAGTCAGGACACCCACTTAACGTCCCATCCGAAAGACGGCACCCTACACAGGGCAGTGTCCCCAATCACTGCTCTGGGGCATTGGGATATTTTTTAGACCAGAGGAAAGAGTGCCTCCTACTTGCCCTCCAACACCACTTCCAGCAGCATCTGGTCTCCCATCCAGGGACTGACCAGGACCAACCCTGCTTAGCTTCAGAAGCAAGCCAGCAGTGGTATGCAGGGTGGTATGCTGCTGACAATATTAATATTAATATTAAGCTTCTACGTCTGTGTACAGGAACGTATTATTTGGAAGACGTAAGAGAAAATATATCAGCTTATTGTTAAATTATTATGACGTTCTTTCCAATACAAAAAGTGTAGTAATTGTTGTTTCCAAACTGCGTTACCTACTCCAGCCAGCAGATGGCGATTTGCATCTTTCAGGTGATGCTTCTTGCGTGACGTATAATTTACTGGACGGGACGCTTCTTCAGGAACAACAACACGGCTACTCTTTCAACCAACTCGGTAGCTTGCTAGCCAACATAAAACTGGAAGATTGACTCTTTAGACCATGTTAATGTACATTAGCTAATCTCAGTGTTGTAAACGCAGTTCAGGTGACGTATCAACTGGTTAACTTTAACCTAATTTGCTTGTTCAATTTGCAAACTTGTTAAATATTGATACTGAGCCTAGTACTAGGCTAATGCTAACTAGCTAGCTAACATCCCCGACCATGAGCTCGCTAAACTACTCATCCCCTGCTAAAGAAGAGGATGCCTGTTGTACGGAGAAAGAAGCCCTGGCGCTGAACATTGTTGTGGAAGAAGAAGAAGAGGTTGTTACAGTGAAAGAAGAGAAAGAACCTTTCATAATGAAAAAGGAGGAAGAAGAGGTTGTTATAGTGAAGGAAGAAGAGGTTGTTATAGTGAAGGAAGAAGAGGCTGTTATAGTGAAGGAAGAAGAGGCTGTTATAGTGAAGGAAGAAGAGGCTGTTACAGTGAAAGAAGAGAAAGAGCCTTTTAGAGAGGAAGAGGATGCTATCTCAATAAAGGTGAAGGAGGAAGACGTTTTGGGAGTGAAAGAGGAGGAGACAGAAGAAGCTTTCAGAATGAAAAAGGAGGAAGATGCCATTACATTGGAAGAACTGTTTGGAGTTAAAGAGGAAGAGAAGGCTATCTCAATTAAAGAAGAGGAAGACGTTTTAGGAGTGAAAGAGGAGACAGAAGAAGCTTTCAGAATAAAAAAGGAGGAAGAGGAGGCTATCACGTTGAAAGAGGATGATATTACAGTGAAAGGGGAAGATGGGAAAGAGGTTGTCAGCGTGAAAGAGGAGGTAGAAGCTTTCAGAATCAAAAAGGAGGAAGATGCCATAACATTGAAAGAAGTGGAAGAACTGTTTGGAGTAAAAGAGGAAGAGGAGGCTATCTCAATTAAAGAAGAGGAAGATGTTTTGGGAGTGAAAAAGGAGGAGGAGGAGACAGAATATCCGATTACCATCAGTGAGTACTGTCTTAAAAACAGGGGCACAAACTATGCAGTTGTTGAACTAATGTGGGGGTTTTAAGGGGCATTCTACTGAAGTTCTACACTTGACTATGTTGTTCAGTACTGTAGGAATTGTTAAAGGGTCAATCTGCCATTGGTACATATATTTAGGGGACTTTTCATCCCCTGTTTAGAGATAATAATGCTTATTGTAAGACCCTATGTGATTTTAATAGACGGTCATAAGTTTACCGTCTGTTTGATGTTCTCGTTCACACAGGAGAGAGACATGACTATTGTGGATCCTCTGGGGAGCCTCAACAACATCCTGATGCTGACGAGTCAGAGAAGAATCTCTCCAGATCAGAACACCAGATGGTACAGCTCGGTCTGTTCTAGCATACAGCCTGCTCTATCTGGGGCTGGGTTTCTGTAATGCCCTTTATGACTACAGTGACATCAGCATTCGTAATGATGTGTCTGTGTCCCCTCTTTATGGTTACCAGGACAACGCTAGCCCGCCCCCTTCCGCACTCCTGGAGTCCCCGTGTCATTTCTCTCCCGGTAGCACCTTACTGCTGGGTATGAAGAGGTTGTCTGTGCTGCTGGTGGACTGCAGGAAAACAACGGGGCTGACTGGAACTGTGAGAGGAGGAGAAGAGAAGAAAGGATCAGATTTGACACATCAAAGTAAGTGCTGTAGTTTAGTTTGAACAAATACTCACAGAACAGGGCTCCGGGCAGCCGAGCGGAAATGGAGGAAAACTCGCCTCCCTGCGGACCTGGCATCCTTTCACTCCCTCCTCTCTACATTCTCCTCTTCTGTCTCTGCTGCTAAAGCCAATTTCTACCACTCTAAATTCCAAGCATCTGCCTCTAACCCTAGGAAGCTCTTTGCCACCTTCTCCTCCCTCCTGAATCCTCCTCCCCCTCCTTCGCCCTCCTCCCTCTCTGCTGATGACTTCGTCAACCATTTTGAAAAGAAGGTCTACGACATCCGATCCTCGTTTGCTAAGTCAAACGACACCGCTGGTTCTGCTCACACTGCCCTACCCTGTGCTTTGACCTCTTTCTCCCCTCTCTCTCCAGATGAAATCTCGCGTCTTGTGACGGCCGGCCGCCCAACAACCTGCCCGCTTGACCCTATCCCCTCCTCTCTTCTCCAGACCATTTCCGGAGACCTTCTCCCTTACTTCACCTCGCTCATCAACTCATCCTTGACCGCTGGCTACGTCCCTTCCGTCTTCAAGAGAGCGAGAGTTGCACCCCTTCTGAAAAAACCTACACTCGATCCCTCTGATGTCAACAACTACAGACCAGTATCCCTTCTTTCTTTTCTCTCCAAAACTCTTGAACGTGCCGTCCTTGGCCAGCTCTCCTGCTATCTCTCTCAGAATGACCTTCTTGATCCAAATCAGTCAGGTTTCAAGACTAGTCATTCAACTGAGACTGCTCTTCTCTGTGTCACGGAGGCGCTCCGCACTGCTAAAGCTAACTCTCTCTCCTCTGCTCTCATCCTTCTAGACCTATCGGCTGCCTTTGATACTGTGAACCATCAGATCCTCCTCTCCACCCTCTCCGAGTTGGGCATCTCCGGCGCGGCCCACACTTGGATTGCGTCCTACCTGACAGGTCGCTCCTACCAGGTGGCGTGGCGAGAATCTGTCTCCGCACCACGTGCTCTCACCACTGGTGTCCCCCAGGGCTCTGTTCTAGGCCCTCTCCTATTCTCGCTATACACCAAGTCACTTGGCTCTGTCATATCCTCACATGGTCTCTCCTATCATTGCTATGCAGACGACACACAATTAATCTTCTCCTTTCCCCCCTCTGATAACCAGGTGGTGAATCGCATCTCTGCATGTCTGGCAGACATATCAATGTGGATGACAGATCACCACCTCAAGCTGAACCTCGGCAAGACGGAGCTGCTCTTCCTCCCGGGGAAGGACTGCCCGTTCCATGATCTCGCCATCACGGTTGACAACTCCATTGTGTCCTCCTCCCAGAGTGCTAAGAACCTTGGTGTGATCCTGGACAACACCCTGTCGTTCTCAACTAACATCAAGGCGGTGACCCGTTCCTGTAGGTTCATGCTCTACAACATTCGCAGAGTACGACCCTGCCTCACGCAGGAAGCGGCGCAGGTCCTAATCCAGGCACTTGTCATCTCCCGTCTGGATTACTGCAACTCGCTGTTGTCTGGGCTCCCTGCCTGTGCCATTAAACCCCTACAACTCATCCAGAACGCCGCAGCCCGTCTGGTGTTCAACTTTCCCAAGTTCTCTCACGTCACCCCGCTCCTCCGCTCTCTCCACTGGCTTCCAGTTGAAGCTCGCATCCGCTACAAGACCATGGTGCTTGCCTACGGAGCTGTGAGGGGAACGGCACCTCCGTACCTTCAGGCTCTGATCAGGCCCTACACCCAAACAAGGGCACTGCGTTCATCCACCTCTGGCCTGCTCGCCTCCCTACCTCTGAGGAAGTACAGTTCCCGCTCAGCCCAGTCAAAACTGTTCGCTGCTCTGGCACCCCAATGGTGGAACAAACTCCCTCACGACGCCAGGACAGCGGAGTCAATCACCACCTTCCGGAGACACCTGAAACCCCACCTCTTTAAGGAATACCTAGGATAGGATAAAGTAATCCTTCTAATCCCCCCCCCCCCCCTAAAAGATTTAGATGCACTATTGTAAAGTGGTTGTTCCACTGGATATCATAAGGTGAATGCACCAATTTGTAAGTCGCTCTGGATAAGAGCGTCTGCTAAATGACTTAAATGTAAATGTAAATGTAAATACAATAGATCTGCCCACTGGTATCTGTTACCAGGACAACCAGCAGAGTTCTGTTAGTTGACAGGAAGATAGACTGGTATCTGTTACCAGGACAACCAGCAGAGTTCTGTTAGTTGACAGGAAGCTAGACTGGTATCTGTTACCAGGACAACCAGCAGAGTTCTGTTAGTTGACAGGAATATGGACTGGTGGATATGGATGTTATGAAATATCATAACACTGAAAAAGGATTCTGCCAATGAAAAGAAAGAGACCAATAGACCATATAAAACCTTGAAAGATATCTTTGGAGAAAAAGTTTAAAGATTGTCCGATATGAGGTGCTTTTTTACTAAAACTTTCCCTTAAAACATTATGGATGTTACATTTTCTGTCCCAGTCAACCCCCTATCTTTACCAGACTGTACAACAGGCAAACAAAACTCCAGACTCTACAATTTGTCCTGTGTTAATTAATTAACTAATACTGGAGGAAAGCTGTGATCAGGCTGCCCACTCAAGAGAAAGCTTCAAACTGTAACCAGTGCCAGCAACCTGGTTCAGGTTATCAATCAACCTACCAGGGTAGTTACAAACAGTAGAGGAATGAAATCATCAACATATTTTGATAATATCTTTACTCATGCTGCAGAAATGGGTTTTAAAGCAGTTTCCAAATCCATTGTATGTAGTAATCACAATATAGTAGCCATGTCTAGGAAAACCACAGTTCCAAAGGCTGGGCCTAATATTGTGTATAAGAGGTCATACAATTTTGTGTAGTGATTCTAATGTTGTTGATGTAAATAATATATGTTGTTCCGTGGTGTGTAATGATGAGCAACCAGACGCTGCCCTTGACACATTTAGGAAATTGCTTATCCCAGTTACTAATAAGCATGCACCTGTTAAGAAAATGACTATAAACTGTTAAATCCACCTGGATTGATGATAATTTTAAAATGGTATGATGAAGAGGGAGGAGGCAAAAGAGATGGCAAATAGGTCTGGCTGTACAACTGATTGGCAAACGTGTTGCAAATTGAGAAATCATGTGACTAAACTGAATAAAAAGAAGAACGAACTACACTATGAAACAAAGATAAATGACAAAGAATGATAGTAAAAAGCAGCTCCATCATTCATTGAATCAGATGGCTCGTTCATCACAAACCCCACTGATATTGCCAACTACTTGAATGATTTTGTTCATTGGCAAGATTAGCAAACTTAGACATGACATGCCAGCAACAAACGCTGATACTACACATCCAAGTATATTGGACCAAATTATGAAAGACAAGCATTGTAATTTTGAATCTGTAAAGTAAGTGTGGAAGAGGTGAAACAATTGTCTATCAACAATGACAAGTCACCGGGGTCTGACAACGTGGATGGAAAAGGATTGAGGATAATAGCGGACTATATTGATATTGCCACTCCTAATTCCCTTATCTTCATTTACAGCCTACTAGAAAGTGTGTGTGTCCCTCAGGCCTGGAGGGAGCCAAAAGTCATTCCGCTACCTCAGAATAGTAAAGCCCCCTTTACTGGCTTAAATTGCTGACTTATCAGCCTGTTACCAACCCTTACATTTTTTTGTAAAAATTGTGTTTGACCAGATACAATGCGATCATAGTCTGCTGCTGGAAAAACTTGTGTTATGGCTTTACACCCCCTGCTATATTGTGGATAAATAGCTACCTGTCGAACAGAACACAGAGGGTGTTCCAGAATGGAAGCCAGTACAACAGAATCAGGAATTCCCCAGGGCAGCTGTCTAGGCACCTTACTTTTTTCAATCTTTATTAACGACATGCCACTGCCTTTGAATAAAGGCAGTGTGTCTATGTATGCGGATGACTCCACACATCAGCTACCACAGCAACTGAAATGACAGCAACATTTGACAAAGAGCTGAAGTTAGTTTCAGAATGGGTGGCAAGGAATAAGTTAGTCCCAAATATTTCAGTTAACCTTAAGTTACATTGGCCTACTATGCTAATTCTGTAGCTGTATTTTTAGAGGAGTGTAACGATAAAGATTTTGTTGGGGCGCTGTCACGAGAATTATTAATCCCAATGATGTTAACTCAAAAATCACGTAAGCTTTGACCAATTCCCCCGAGGTTGTAAGGCCCGGGTTTAATAGAAGAATTAGACAAAGTCTCAGTATGCAATAGGTCAATCCTTTATTCAGAGAACGTTCTGAAAATCATACATTGCACATAGCCTTTTATACCTCACATTTGGTTATAACATACACTTTATGAATGCCCCCCCTCTTCTCTAACTCTATCCCAATGTTCTACCCATATATTGCTTATCTTATTCTGCCACATGATCAATAATCTTCTGCCTAACGGTTTCTCCCCTCCCTGTGTGGGGAGACTTCCTTCCTGTTATCAGTTTCACAGTCACAAGATGTCTGTCGACAGTTCCTCTTTTCCTTGAATGTCTCAACTATACTTCTGCTTACATTGCTAAATAGTAACATTCTGTCCTCGTCTTACATTTACATTTTAGTCATTTAGCAGACGCTCTTATCCAGAGCAACTTACAGTAGAGTGCATACATTTTATTACATTTTTTACATACTGAGACAAGGATATCCCTACCGGCCAATCCCTCCCTAACCCCTAACCCGGCCGACGCTATTCCAATTGTGCGTCGCCCCACGGACCTCCCGGTTGCGGCCGGCTGCGACAGAGCCTGGGCGTGAACCCAGAGACTCTGGTGGCGCAGCTAGCACTGCGATGCAGTGCCCTAGACCACTGCGCCACCCGGGAGTCTTGTCCTATACACACACATTATTATAGCCTTATAACTCTAATACATTTCACACCGTCATAGAGTTTCAGGGTGGAATCATTTAGTCATTACCTTAAAGATATTCCTAACTTTATCAGGCGCCAGGCAGGTATTAACCCTAGTTATTAAAGGGGGGTAAAGATAAAGATTTTGTTGGGGCGCCAGGCAGGTATTAACCCTAGTTATTAAAGGGGGGTAAAGATAGTGATTTTGTTGGGGCGCCAGGCAGGTATTAACCTGCTGAAAGGAAAAGAGTAGAGTAGTGCTACCAGGCACACATCAGCAGAAGATACTGAATAGAGTGGAGCCTGTTGGCCAGATAGCCAGTGGAGACTAGAGTGTAGCCTGTTGGCCAGATAGCCAGTGGAGACTAGAGTGGAGCCTATTGTCCAGATAGCCAGTGGAGACTAGAGTGGAGCCTGTTGGCCAGATAGCCAGTGGAGACTAGAGTGGAGCCTGTTGGCCAGATAGCCAGTGGAGACTAGAGTGGAGCCTGTTGGCCAGATAGCCAGTGGAGACTAGAGTGGAGCCTGTTGGCCAGATAGCCAGTGGAGACTAGAGTGGAGCCTGTTGTCCAGATAGCCAGTGGAGACTAGAGTGGAGCCTGTTGACCAGATAGCCAGTGGAGACTAGAGTGGAGCCTGTTGACCAGATAGCCAGTGGAGACTAGAGTGGAGCCTGTTGGCCAGATAGCCAGTGGAGACTAGAGTGGAGCCTGTTGGCCAGATAGCCAGTGGAGACTAGAGTGGAGCCTGTTGGCCAGATAGCCAGTGGAGACTAGAGTGGAGCCTGTTGGCCAGATAGCCAGTGGAGACTAGAGTGGAGCCTGTTGACCAGATAGCCAGTGGAGACTAGAGTGGAGCCTGTTGGCCAGATAGCCAGTGGAGACTAGAGTGGAGCCTGTTGGCCAGATAGCCAGTGGAGACTAGAGTGGAGCCTGTTGGCCAGATAGCCAGTGGAGACTAGAGTGGAGCCTGTTGGCCAGATAGCCAGTGGAGACTAGAGTGGAGCCTGTTGTCCAGATAGCCAGTGGAGACTAGAGTGGAGCCTGTTGGCCAGATAGCCAGTGGAGACTAGAGTGGAGCCTGTTGGCTAGATAGCCAGTGGAGAC
>NW_026601981.1:2500-15000 GCF_029448725.1 Salvelinus fontinalis
ACACTAGAGACACCACAGTTACATCCCCGGGGAGTGTAACGTAACGAGTCCAGGGGTCTGAATACACTAGAGACACCACAGTTAGATCCCCGGGGAGTGTAACGAGTCCAGGGGTCTGAATACACTAGAGACACCACAGTTAGATCCCCGGGGAGTGTAACGTAACGAGTCCAGGGGTCTGAATACACTAGAGACACCACAGTTACATCCCCGGGGAGTGTAACGAGTCCAGGGGTCTGAATACACTAGAGACACCACAGTTAGATCCCCGGGGAGTGTAACGTAACGAGTCCAGGGGTCTGAATACACTAGAGACACCACAGTTACATCCCCGGGGAGTGTAACGAGTCCAGGGGTCTGAATACACTAGAGACACCACAGTTACATCCCCGGGGAGTGTAACGAGTCCAGGGGTCTGAATACACTAGAGACACCACAGTTATATCCCCGGGGAGTGTAACGAGTCCAGGGGTCTGAATACACTAGAGACACCACAGTTATATCCCCGGGGAGTGTAACGTAACGAGTCCAGGGGTCTGAATACACTAGAGACACCACAGTTATATCCCCGGGGAGTGTAACGAGTCCAGGGGTCTGAATACACTAGAGACACCACAGTTATATCCCCGGGGAGTGTAACGTAACGAGTCCAGGGGTCTGAATACACTAGAGACACCACAGTTACATCCCCGGGGAGTGTAACGTAACGAGTCCAGGGGTCTGAATACACTAGAGACACCACAGTTATATCCCCGGGGAGTGTAACGTAACGAGTCCAGGGGTCTGAATACACTAGAGACACCACAGTTACATCCCCGGGGAGTGTAACGTAACGAGTCCAGGGGTCTGAATACACTAGAGACACCACAGTTACATCCCCGGGGAGTGTAACGTAACGAGTCCAGGGGTCTGAATACACTAGAGACACCACAGTTATATCCCCGGGGAGTGTAACGTAACGAGTCCAGGGGTCTGAATACACTAGAGACACCACAGTTAGATCCCCGGGGAGTGTAACGTAACGAGTCCAGGGGTCTGAATACACTAGAGACACCACAGTTACATCCCCGGGGAGTGTAACGTAACGAGTCCAGGGGTCTGGATACACTAGAGACACCACAGTTATATCCCCGGGGAGTGTAACGAGTCCAGGGGTCTGAATACACTAGAGACACCACAGTTATATCCCCGGGGAGTGTAACGTAACGAGTCAAGGGGTCTGAATACACTAGAGACACCACAGTTATATCCCCGGGGAGTGTAACGTAACGAGTCCAGGGGTCTGAATACACTAGAGACACCACAGTTATATCCCCGGGGAGTGTAACGTAACGAGTCCAGGGGTCTGAATACACTAGAGACACCACAGTTATATCCCCGGGGAGTGTAACGTAACGAGTCCAGGGGTCTGAATACACTAGAGACACCACAGTTATATCCCCGGGGAGTGTAACGTAACGAGTCCAGGGGTCTGAATACACTAGAGACACCACAGTTATATCCCCGGGGAGTGTAACGTAACGAGTCCAGGGGTCTGAATACACTAGAGACACCACAGTTACATCCCCGGGGAGTGTAACGAGTCCAGGGGTCTGAATACACTAGAGACACCACAGTTACATCCCCGGGGAGTGTAACGTAACGAGTCCAGAGGTCTGAATACACTAGAGACACCACAGTTATATCCCCGGGGAGTGTAACGTAACGAGTCCAGGAGTCTGAATACACTAGAGACACCACAGTTAGATCCCCGGGGAGTGTAACGTAACGAGTCCAGGGGTCTGAATACACTAGAGACACCACAGTTATATCCCCGGGGAGTGTAACGAGTCCAGGGGTCTGAATACACTAGAGACACCACAGTTAGATCCCCGGGGAGTGTAACGTAACGAGTCCAGGGGTCTGAATACACTAGAGACACCACAGTTATATCCCCGGGGAGTGTAACGTAACGAGTCCAGGGGTCTGAATACACTAGAGACACCACAGTTATATCCCCGGGGAGTGTAACGAGTCCAGGGGTCTGAATACACTAGAGACACCACAGTTACATCCCCAGGGAGTGTAACGTAACGAGTCCAGGGGTCTGAATACACTAGAGACACCACAGTTAGATCCCCGGGGAGTGTAACGAGTCCAGGGGTCTGAATACACTAGAGACACCACAGTTAGATCCCCGGGGAGTGTAACGTAACGAGTCCAGGGGTCTGAATACACTAGAGACACCACAGTTATATCCCCGGGGAGTGTAACGTAACGAGTCCAGGGGTCTGAATACACTAGAGACACCACAGTTATATCCCCGGGGAGTGTAACGTAACGAGTCCAGGGGTCTGAATACACTAGAGACACCACAGTTATATCCCCGGGGAGTGTAACGTAACGAGTCCAGGGGTCTGAATACACTAGAGACACCACAGTTATATCCCCGGGGAGTGTAACGTAACGAGTCCAGGGGTCTGAATACACTAGAGACACCACAGTTACATCCCCGGGGAGTGTAACGAGTCCAGGGGTCTGAATACACTAGAGACACCACAGTTACATCCCCGGGGAGTGTAACGTAACGAGTCCAGAGGTCTGAATACACTAGAGACACCACAGTTATATCCCCGGGGAGTGTAACGTAACGAGTCCAGGAGTCTGAATACACTAGAGACACCACAGTTAGATCCCCGGGGAGTGTAACGTAACGAGTCCAGGGGTCTGAATACACTAGAGACACCACAGTTATATCCCCGGGGAGTGTAACGAGTCCAGGGGTCTGAATACACTAGAGACACCACAGTTAGATCCCCGGGGAGTGTAACGTAACGAGTCCAGGGGTCTGAATACACTAGAGACACCACAGTTATATCCCCGGGGAGTGTAACGAGTCCAGGGGTCTGAATACACTAGAGACACCACAGTTATATCCCCGGGGAGTGTAACGTAACGAGTCCAGGGGTCTGAATACACTAGAGACACCACAGTTATATCCCCGGGGAGTGTAACGAGTCCAGGGGTCTGAATACACTAGAGACACCACAGTTACATCCCCAGGGAGTGTAACGTAACGAGTCCAGGGGTCTGAATACACTAGAGACACCACAGTTAGATCCCCGGGGAGTGTAACGAGTCCAGGGGTCTGAATACACTAGAGACACCACAGTTAGATCCCCGGGGAGTGTAACGTAACGAGTCCAGGGGTCTGAATACACTAGAGACACCACAGTTATATCCCCGGGGAGTGTAACGTAACGAGTCCAGGGGTCTGAATACACTAGAGACACCACAGTTATATCCCCGGGGAGTGTAACGAGTCCAGGGGTCTGAATACACTAGAGACACCACAGTTAGATCCCCGGGGAGTGTAACGTAACGAGTCCAGGGGTCTGAATACACTAGAGACACCACAGTTATATCCCCGGGGAGTGTAACGAGTCCAGGGGTCTGAATACACTAGAGACACCACAGTTACATCCCCGGGGAGTGTAACGTAACGAGTCCAGGGGTCTGAATACACTAGAGACCCCACAGTTAGATCCCCGGGGAGTGTAACGAGTCCAGGGGTCTGAATACACTAGAGACACCACAGTTACATCCCCGGGGAGTGTAACGTAACGAGTCCAGGGGTCTGAATACACTAGAGACACCACAGTTATATCCCCGGGGAGTGTAACGAGTCCAGGGGTCTGAATACACTAGAGACACCACAGTTATATCCCCGGGGAGTGTAACGAGTCCAGGGGTCTGAATACACTAGAGACACCACAGTTATATCCCCGGGGAGTGTAACGTAACGAGTCCAGGGGTCTGAATACACTAGAGACACCACAGCTACATCCCCGGGGAGTGTAACGAGTCCAGGGGTCTGAATACACTAGAGACACCACAGTTACATCCCCGGGGAGTGTAACGTAACGAGTCCAGGGGTCTGAATACACTAGAGACACCACAGTTACATCCCCGGGGAGTGTAACGAGTCCAGGGGTCTGAATACACTAGAGACACCACAGTTATATCCCCGGGGAGTGTAACGAGTCCAGGGGTCTGAATACACTAGAGACACCACAGTTAGATCCCCGGGGAGTGTAACGAGTCCAGGGGTCTGAATACACTAGAGACACCACAGTTATATCCCCGGGGAGTGTAACGTAACGAGTCCAGGGGTCTGAATACACTAGAGACACCACAGTTATATCCCCGGGGAGTGTAACGAGTCCAGGGGTCTGAATACACTAGAGACACCACAGTTATATCCCCGGGGAGTGTAACGAGTCCAGGGGTCTGAATACACTAGAGACACCACAGTTACATCCCCGGGGAGTGTAACGAGTCCAGGGGTCTGAATACACTAGAGACACCACAGTTATATCCCCGGGGAGTGTAACGTAACGAGTCCAGTGTCTGAATACACTAGAGACACCACAGTTACATCCCCGGGGAGTGTAACGAGTCCAGGGGTCTGAATACACTAGAGACACCACAGTTATATCCCCGGGGAGTGTAACGTAACGAGTCCAGGGGTCTGAATACACTAGAGACACCACAGTTACATCCCCGGGGAGTGTAACTGAATCTAATTAGACAAGTTGACAAAAAAAAACACATTTCAGACAATTCGGTAGGCTAAGAAATTAGGCCTGCACCCCCTGTCAAAAAAATCGTAACGCGTCAGATTCACAGTGTATTTTCTATATTAGCAGGTTAGGGTCTGGTCTCAGATTCAGTGTATTTTCTATATTAGCAGGTTAGGGTCTCAGATTTACAGTGTATTTTCTATATTAGCAGGTTAGGGTCTCAGATTCACAGTGTATTTTCTATATTAGCAGGTTAGGGTCTGGTCTCAGATTCACAGTGTATTTTCTATATTAGCAGGTTAGGGTCTTGTCTCAGATTCACAGTGTATTTTCTATATTAGCAGGTTAGGGTCTTGTCTCAGATTTACTGTGTATTTTCTATATTAGCAGGTTAGGGTCTGGTCTCAGATTTACAGTGTATTTTCTATATTAGCAGGTTAGGGTCTGGTCTCAGATTCACAGTGTATTTTCTATATTAGCAGGTTAGGGTCTGGTCTCAGATTCACAGTGTATTTTCTATATTAGCAGGTTAGGGTCTGGTCTCAGATTCACAGTGTATTTTCTATATTAGCAGGTTAGGGTCTCAGATTCACAGTGTATTTTCTATATTAGCAGGTTAGGGTCTTGTCTCAGATTCACAGTGTATTTTCTATATTAGCAGGTTAGGGTCTGGTCTCAGATTCACAGTGTATTTTCTATATTAGCAGGTTAGGGTCTCAGATTCACAGTGTATTTTCTATATTAGCAGGTCAGGGTCTGGTCTCAGATTCACAGTGTATTTTCTATATTAGCAGGTTAGGGTCTGGTCTCAGATTCACAGTGTATTTTCTATATTAGCAGGTTAGGGTCTGGTCTCAGATTTACAGTGTATTTTCTATATTAGCAGGTCAGGGTCTTGTCTCAGATTCACAGTGTATTTTCTATATTAGCAGGTTAGGGTATCAGATTCACAGTGTATTTTCTATATTAGCAGGTTAGGGTCTCAGATTCACAGTGTATTTTCTATATTAGCAGGTTAGGGTCTCAGATTCACAGTGTATTTTCTATATTAGCAGGTTAGGGTCTCAGATTCACAGTGTATTTTCTATATTAGCAGGTTAGGGTCTCAGATTCACAGTGTATTTTCTATATTAGCAGGTTAGGGTCTGGTCTCAGATTTACAGTGTATTTTCTATATTAGCAGGTTAGGGTCTCAGATTCACAGTGTATTTTCTATATTAGCAGGTTAGGGTCTGGTCTCAGATTCACAGTGTATTTTCTATATTAGCAGGTTAGGGTCTCAGATTTACAGTGTATTTTCTATATTAGCAGGTTAGGGTCTCAGATTTACAGTGTATTTTCTATATTAGCAGGTTAGGGTCTCAGATTCACAGTGTATTTTCTATATTAGCAGGTCAGGGTCTGGTCTCAGATTCACAGTGTATTTTCTATATTAGCAGGTTAGGGTCTCAGATTCACAGTGTATTTTCTATATTATCAGGTTAGGGTCTGGTCTCAGATTTACAGTGTATTTTCTATATTAGCAGGTTAGGGTCTCAGATTTACAGTGTATTTTCTATATTAGCAGGTTAGGGTCTGGTCTCAGATTCACAGTGTATTTTCTATATTAGCAGGTTAGGGTCTGGTCTAAGATTTACAGTGTATTTTCTATATTAGCAGGTTAGGGTCTCAGATTCACAGTGTATTTTCTATATTAGCAGGTTAGGGTCTCAGATTTACAGTGTATTTTCTATATTAGCAGGTTAGGGTCTGGTCTCAGATTCACAGTGTATTTTCTATATTAGCAGGTTAGGGTCTGGTCTCAGATTCACAGTGTATTTTCTATATTAGCAGGTTAGGGTCTCAGATTCACAGTGTATTTTCTATATTAGCAGGTTAGGGTCTCAGATTCACAGTGTATTTTCTATATTAGCAGGTTAGGGTCTAAGATTTACAGTGTATTTTCTATATTAGCAGGTTAGGGTCTCAGATTCACAGTGTATTTTCTATATTAGCAGGTTAGGGTCTCAGATTCACAGTGTATTTTCTATATTAGCAGGGTAGGGTCGGGTCTCAGATTCACAGTGTATTTTCTATATTAGCAGGGTAGGGTCGGGTCTCAGATTTACAGTGTATTTTCTATATTAGCAGGTTAGGGTCGGGTCTCAGATTCACAGTGTATTTTCTATATTAGCAGGTTAGGGTCTGGTCTCAGATTCACAGTGTATTTTCTATATTAGCAGGTTAGGGTCTCAGATTTACAGTGTATTTTCTATATTAGCAGGTTAGGGTCTCAGATTTACAGTGTATTTTCTATATTAGCAGGTTAGGGTCGGGTCTCAGATTCACAGTGTATTTTCTATATTAGCAGGTTAGGGTCTGGTCTCAGATTCACAGTGTATTTTCTATATTAGCAGGTTAGGGTCTCAGATTCACAGTGTATTTTCTATATTAGCAGGTTAGGGTCTCAGATTCACAGTGTATTTTCTATATTAGCAGGTTAGGGTCTGGTCTCAGATTCACAGTGTATTTTCTATATTAGCAGGTTAGGGTCTGGTCTCAGATTCACAGTGTATTTTCTATATTAGCAGGTTAGGGTCTCAGATTTACAGTGTATTTTCTATATTAGCAGGTTAGGGTCTCAGATTCACAGTGTATTTTCTATATTAGCAGGTCAGGGTCTCAGATTTACAGTGTATTTTCTATATTAGCAGGTTAGGGTCTCAGATTCACAGTGTATTTTCTATATTAGCAGGTTAGGGTCTCAGATTCACAGTGTATTTTCTATATTAGCAGGTTAGGGTCTGGTCTCAGATTTACAGTGTATTCTCTATAATAGCAGTTTAGGGTCTCAGATTTACAGTGTATTTTCTATATTAGCAGGTTAGGGTCTGGTCTCAGATTCACAGTGTATTTTCTATATTAGCAGGTTAGGGTCTCAGATTCACAGTGTATTTTCTATATTAGCAGGTTAGGGTCTGGTCTCAGATTCACAGTGTATTTTCTATATTAGCAGGTTAGGGTCTCAGATTCACAGTGTATTTTCTATATTAACAGGTCTGGTATCAGAGAGGAACCTACTGGGAGATGGTGATCTCATGTCTATATTAACAGGTCTGGTATCAGAGAGGAACCTACTGGGAGATGGTGATCTCATGTCTATATTAACAGGTCTGGTATCAGAGAGGAACCTACTGGGAGATGGTGATCTCATGTCTATATTAACAGGTCTGGTATCAGAGAGGAACCTACTGGGAGATGGTGATCTCATGTCTATATTAACAGGTCTGGTATCAGAGAGGAACCTACTGGGAGATGGTGATCTCATGTCTATATTAACAGGTCTGGTATCAGAGAGGAACCTACTGGGAGATGGTGATCTCATGTCTATATTAACAGGTCTGGTATCAGAGAGGAACCTACTGGGAGATGGTGATCTCATGTCTATATTAACAGGTCTGGTATCAGAGAGGAACCTACTGGGAGATGGTGATCTCATGTCTATATTAACAGGTCTGGTATCAGAGAGGAACCTACTGGGAGATGGTGATCTCATGTCTATATTAACAGGTCTGGTATCAGAGAGGAACCTACTGGGAGATGGTGATCTCATGTCTATATTAACAGGTCTGGTATCAGAGAGGAACCTACTGGGAGATGGTGATCTCATGTCTATATTAACAGGTCTGGTATCAGAGAGGAACCTACTGGGAGATGGTGATCTCATGTCTATATTAACAGGTCTGGTATCAGAGAGGAACCTACTGGGAGATGGTGATCTCATGTCTATATTAACAGGTCTGGTATCAGAGAGGAACCTACTGGGAGATGGTGATCTCATGTCTATATTAACAGGTCTGGTATCAGAGAGGAACCTACTGGGAGATGGTGATCTCATGTCTATATTAACAGGTCTGGTATCAGAGAGGAACCTACTGGGAGATGGTGATCTCATGTCTATATTAACAGGTCTGGTATCAGAGAGGAACCTACTGGGAGATGGTGATCTCATGTCTATATTAACAGGTCTGGTATCAGAGAGGAACCTACTGGGAGATGGTGATCTCATGTCTATATTAACAGGTCTGGTATCAGAGAGGAACCTACTGGGAGATGGTGATCTCATGTCTATATTAACAGGTCTGGTATCAGAGAGGAACCTACTGGGAGATGGTGATCTCATGTCTATATTAACAGGTCTGGTATCAGAGAGGAACCTACTGGGAGATGGTGATCTCATGTCTATATTAACAGGTCTGGTATCAGAGAGGAACCTACTGGGAGATGGTGATCTCATGTCTATATTAACAGGTCTGGTATCAGAGAGGAACCTACTGGGAGATGGTGATCTCATGTCTATATTAACAGGTCTGGTATCAGAGAGGAACCTACTGGGAGATGGTGATCTCATGTCTATATTAACAGGTCTGGTATCAGAGAGGAACCTACTGGGAGATGGTGATCTCATGTCTATATTAACAGGTCTGGTATCAGAGAGGAACCTACTGGGAGATGGTGATCTCATGTCTATATTAACAGGTCTGGTATCAGAGAGGAACCTACTGGGAGATGGTGATCTCATGTCTATATTAACAGGTCTGGTATCAGAGAGGAACCTACTGGGAGATGGTGATCTCATGTCTATATTAACAGGTCTGGTATCAGAGAGGAACCTACTGGGAGATGGTGATCTCATGTCTATATTAACAGGTCTGGTATCAGAGAGGAACCTACTGGGAGATGGTGATCTCATGTCTATATTAACAGGTCTGGTATCAGAGAGGAACCTACTGGGAGATGGTGATCTCATGTCTATATTAACAGGTCTGGTATCAGAGAGGAACCTACTGGGAGATGGTGATCTCATGTCTATATTAACAGGTCTGGTATCAGAGAGGAACCTACTGGGAGATGGTGATCTCATGTCTATATTAACAGGTCTGGTATCAGAGAGGAACCTACTGGGAGATGGTGATCTCATGTCTATATTAACAGGTCTGGTATCAGAGAGGAACCTACTGGGAGATGGTGATCTCATGTCTATATTAACAGGTCTGGTATCAGAGAGGAACCTACTGGGAGATGGTGATCTCATGTCTATATTAACAGGTCTGGTATCAGAGAGGAACCTACTGGGAGATGGTGATCTCATGTCTATATTAACAGGTCTGGTATCAGAGAGGAACCTACTGGGAGATGGTGATCTCATGTCTATATTAACAGGTCTGGTATCAGAGAGGAACCTACTGGGAGATGGTGATCTCATGTCTATATTAACAGGTCTGGTATCAGAGAGGAACCTACTGGGAGATGGTGATCTCATGTCTATATTAACAGGTCTGGTATCAGAGAGGAACCTACTGGGAGATGGTGATCTCATGTCTATATTAACAGGTCTGGTATCAGAGAGGAACCTACTGGGAGATGGTGATCTCATGTCTATATTAACAGGTCTGGTATCAGAGAGGAACCTACTGGGAGATGGTGATCTCATGTCTATATTAACAGGTCTGGTATCAGAGAGGAACCTACTGGGAGATGGTGATCTCATGTCTATATTAACAGGTCTGGTATCAGAGAGGAACCTACTGGGAGATGGTGATCTCATGTCTATATTAACAGGTCTGGTATCAGAGAGGAACCTACTGGGAGATGGTGATCTCATGTCTATATTAACAGGTCTGGTATCAGAGAGGAACCTACTGGGAGATGGTGATCTCATGTCTATATTAACAGGTCTGGTATCAGAGAGGAACCTACTGGGAGATGGTGATCTCATGTCTATATTAACAGGTCTGGTATCAGAGAGGAACCTACTGGGAGATGGTGATCTCATGTCTATATTAACAGGTCTGGTATCAGAGAGGAACCTACTGGGAGATGGTGATCTCATGTCTATATTAACAGGTCTGGTATCAGAGAGGAACCTACTGGGAGATGGTGATCTCATGTCTATATTAACAGGTCTGGTATCAGAGAGGAACCTACTGGGAGATGGTGATCTCATGTCTATATTAACAGGTCTGGTATCAGAGAGGAACCTACTGGGAGATGGTGATCTCATGTCTATATTAACAGGTCTGGTATCAGAGAGGAACCTACTGGGAGATGGTGATCTCATGTCTATATTAACAGGTCTGGTATCAGAGAGGAACCTACTGGGAGATGGTGATCTCATGTCTATATTAACAGGTCTGGTATCAGAGAGGAACCTACTGGGAGATGGTGATCTCATGTCTATATTAACAGGTCTGGTATCAGAGAGGAACCTACTGGGAGATGGTGATCTCATGTCTATATTAACAGGTCTGGTATCAGAGAGGAACCTACTGGGAGATGGTGATCTCATGTCTATATTAACAGGTCTGGTATCAGAGAGGAACCTACTGGGAGATGGTGATCTCATGTCTATATTAACAGGTCTGGTATCAGAGAGGAACCTACTGGGAGATGGTGATCTCATGTCTATATTAACAGGTCTGGTATCAGAGAGGAACCTACTGGGAGATGGTGATCTCATGTCTATATTAACAGGTCTGGTATCAGAGAGGAACCTACTGGGAGATGGTGATCTCATGTCTATATTAACAGGTCTGGTATCAGAGAGGAACCTACTGGGAGATGGTGATCTCATGTCTATATTAACAGGTCTGGTATCAGAGAGGAACCTACTGGGAGATGGTGATCTCATGTCTATATTAACAGGTCTGGTATCAGAGAGGAACCTACTGGGAGATGGTGATCTCATGTCTATATTAACAGGTCTGGTATCAGAGAGGAACCTACTGGGAGATGGTGATCTCATGTCTATATTAACAGGTCTGGTATCAGAGAGGAACCTACTGGGAGATGGTGATCTCATGTCTATATTAACAGGTCTGGTATCAGAGAGGAACCTACTGGGAGATGGTGATCTCATGTCTATATTAACAGGTCTGGTATCAGAGAGGAACCTACTGGGAGATGGTGATCTCATGTCTATATTAACAGGTCTGGTATCAGAGAGGAACCTACTGGGAGATGGTGATCTCATGTCTATATTAACAGGTCTGGTATCAGAGAGGAACCTACTGGGAGATGGTGATCTCATGTCTATATTAACAGGTCTGGTATCAGAGAGGAACCTACTGGGAGATGGTGATCTCATGTCTATATTAACAGGTCTGGTATCAGAGAGGAACCTACTGGGAGATGGTGATCTCATGTCTATATTAACAGGTCTGGTATCAGAGAGGAACCTACTGGGAGATGGTGATCTCATGTCTATATTAACAGGTCTGGTATCAGAGAGGAACCTACTGGGAGATGGTGATCTCATGTCTATATTAACAGGTCTGGTATCAGAGAGGAACCTACTGGGAGATGGTGATCTCATGTCTATATTAACAGGTCTGGTATCAGAGAGGAACCTACTTGGAGATGATGATCTCGTGGAGGATTTCTCCAAAGGTTTTCTGGTCCTCTCCATTCACCTGGTCACATCCTTCTACTGGGATGATCTACACAGAGAGAGAGACTGGGATTATCTACACAGAGAGACTGGACTGATCTACACAGAGAGAGAGACTGGGATGATCTACACAGAGAGAGAGAGAGACTGGGATGATCTACACAGAGAGAGAGACTGGGATGATCTACACAGAGAGAGACTGGACTGATCTACACAGAGAGAGAGAGACTGGGATTATCTACACAGAGAGACTGGACTGATCTACACAGAGAGAGAGAGACTGGGATTATCTACACAGAGAGACTGGACTGATCTACACAGAGAGAGAGAGAGACTGGGATGATCTACACAGAGAGAGACTGGGATTATCTACACAGAGAGAGACTGGGATGATCTACACAGAGAGAGAGAGACTGGGATTATCTACACAGAGAGAGACTGGGATTATCTACACACAGAGAGACTGGACTGATCTACACACAGAGAGACTGGACTGATCTACACAGAGA
>NW_026601981.1:20000-22500 GCF_029448725.1 Salvelinus fontinalis
TGTGTGTGTGTGTGTGTGTGTGTGTGTGTGTATACTACCTACCCTGTGAGTGTGTTGAGCAGACAGCAGTTCAGTAATGCTGCAGTCCCCAGCTCTACCAGGGGGAGGTGCTGCTCTGCTGTTGGGAGCCCCGTCTCTCCTTCCCCAGCGACTCACACTCACACCGCTCACACACGCCTTCCTACTGGTGGCAGGCCGTTCCCACGACATCTTCCTTCTGTTGGGAACGTCCTCTTTAGGAACACCTCCCATCTTCCTTCTGTTGGGAACGTCCTCTTTAGGAACACCTCCCATCTTCCTTCTGTTGGGAACGTCCTCTTTAGGAACATCTCCCATCTTCCTTCTGTTGGGAACGTCCCTGGGAACGCGCTCTATAGGGACAAGACTGTCCTTGGGAACGCGCTCTATAGGGACAAGACTGTCCTTGGGAACGTTCTCTTTAGGGAAAAGACTCTCCTTGGGAACGCGCTCTATAGGGACAAGACTCTCCTTGGGAACGTTCTCTTTAGGGACGAGACTGTCCTTTTCCTTGGGAACGTTCTCTATAGGGACAAGACTGTCCTTGGGAACGTTCTCTTTAGGGACAAGACTGTCCTTGGGAACGTTCTCTTTAGGGACGAGACTGTCCTCTTCCTTGGGAACGTTCTCTATAGGGACAAGACTGTCCTTGGGAACGTTCTCTTTAGGGACAAGACTGTCCTTGGGAACGTTCTCTTTAGGGACAAGACTGTCCTTGGGAACGTTCTCTTTAGGGACAAGACTGTCCTTGGGAACGTTCTCTTTAGGGACGAGACTGTCCTCTTCCTTGGGAACGTTCTCTTTAGGGACAAGACTCTCCTTGGGAACGTTCTCTTTAGGGACAAGACTGTCCTTGGGAACGTTCTCTTTAGGGACAAGACTGTCCTTTTCCTTGGGAACGTTCTCTTTAGGGACGAGACTGTCCTTTTCCTTGGGAACGTTCTCTTTAGGGACGAGACTGTCCTTTTCCTTGGGAACGTTCTCTTTAGGGAAAAGACTGTCCTTTTCCTTGGGAACGTTCTCTATAGGGACAAGACTGTCCTTTTCCTTGGGAACGTTCTCTATAGGGACAAGACTGTCCTTTTCCTTGGGAACGTTCTCTTTAGGGACGAGACTGTCCTTTTCCTTGGGAACGTTCTCTATAGGGACAAGACTGTCCTTGGGAACGTTCTCTATAGGGACAAGACTGTCCTTGGGAACGTTCTCTATAGGGACAAGACTGTCCTTGGGAACGTTCTCTATAGGGACAAGACTGTCCTTGGGAACGTTCTCTATAGGGACAAGACTGTCCTTGGGAACGTTCTCTATAGGGACAAGACTGTCCTCTTCCTTGGGAACGTTCTCTATAGGGACAAGACTCTCCTTGGGAACGTTCTCTTTAGGGACGAGACTGTCCTTGGGAACGTTCTCTTTAGGGACAAGACTGTCCTTGGGAACGTTCTCTATAGGGACAAGACTGTCCTCTTCCTTGGGAACGTTCTCTGAACTGGTCTCTCTGTGTGGTGGGGTCACGGTCAGGCTGGTCTCTCTGTGTGGTTGAGTTACGGTCAGGCTGGTCTCCCTGTGTGGCCGGGTTACGATCAGCCTCTCCAGCTGTACCTCACAGTGTGTGGTCAGACGTCTCCGTTTCACCCTGACAGGCTCCTCACTGGTCCGGCTGGTCGACGCAATACGACTCAGAGACGGACCGCCGTTGTGGACCGCGCGGTCTATAGGCAGCCCGTCATTCACTGACCCCGTGTGGTCTCTCGAGGGATCCCCGATCACCGATTGGTCGATGGACTGACCACTCGTCGCCGACCGCGCGTGGTCAACAGAACGCCCGTGGTTGTGTGACCGTGTGTGGTCGACGCAGGACGAGTAGGTGGTGTCGCCGTGCGGTTTGTCCCCTCTCGCTAGCCGTACGACACAGGACCGCCGTGTCAGACACCTCTCCTTCGCTACCTCAGCCAACCAATCCTGTCCCACCGTAGCTGACACAAAATGGCTGCCGCCCTCAGTTTCCTCTCCGGCCCTATCTGGGCCAGACGGCTCACAGGCAACCGCAGAGAACAGCTCCGGGCTCAGCTGCTCACCGACGCCATCTTGGATCGCCGAGCCTCCATTCCGGCTCCTGTTACTCCTCAGACTGGTTGATCCACGGGGAGTTGGCTCTTCGCGGTTTCCTACCTCTGGTCGTCCCGCTGCCTGGCCCAGGGACGACAGCCGGCGTAGCCCAGGACGAGGCTCTGTGAGTGAGGCAGACGGAGAGGGACGGAGGGGGTCCTCCTCCTGGGTGGTGCTCAGAGAGATGATGTCACTGGCGGAGGGAGAGACGGGTGGATGCAGGAGGGAGGGAGGAGGGAGGGAACGTGAGCTTGGGGTGGAGGAGAAGAGAGGTTTCCTGTGGCAGGGTCCCGCGGAGCGCTCGGGCGACTCATTCAGAGAGATATCTCGCAGGAAACCGTTACTGTTGGTTACTCCGCTGTTACCCGGGTCGGCC
>NW_026601982.1:0-12500 GCF_029448725.1 Salvelinus fontinalis
CAGGAATTACTCATTAGACTCATAAAGCCTGAGGTCTTCTCTCCCTCAGGAAAAATACATTAATAACCTGACCAGGAATTACTCATTAGACTCATAAAGCCTGAGGTCTTCTCTCCTTGAGGACAACTACATTAATAACCTGACCAGGAATTACTCATTAGACTCATAAAGCCTGAGGTCTTCTCTCCCTGAGGACAACTACATTAATAACCTGACCAGGAATAATACATTAGACTCATAAAGCCTGAGGTCTTCTCTCCCTGAGGACAACTACATTAATAACCTGACCAGTAATTACACATTAGACTCATAAAGCCTGAGGTCTTCTCTCCCTGAGGACAACAACATTAATAACCTGACCAGGAATTACTCATTAGACTCATAAAGCCTGAGGTCTTCTCTCCCTGAGGACAACAACATTAATAACCTGACCAGGAATTACTCATTAGACTCATAAAGCCTGAGGTCTTCTCTCCTTGAGGACAACTACATTAATAACCTGACCAGGAATTACTCATTAGACTCATAAAGCCTGAGGTCTTCTCTCCCTGAGGACAACTACATTAATAACCTGACCAGGAATTACACATTAGACTCATAAAGCCTGAGGTCTTCTCTCCTTGAGGACAACTACATTAATAACCTGACCAGGAATTACTCATTAGACTCATAAAGCCTGAGGTCTTCTCTCCTTGAGGACAACTACATTAATAACCTGACCAGGAATTAAACATTAGACTCATAAAGCCTGAGGTCTTCTCTCCTTGAGGACAACTACATTAATAACCTGACCAGGAATTACTCATTAGACTCATAAAGCCTGAGGTCTTCTCTCCTTGAGGACAACTACATTAATAACCTGACCAGGAATTACTCATTAGACTCATAAAGCCTGAGGTCTTCTCTCCTTGAGGACAACTACATTAATAACCTGACCAGGAATTACTCATTAGACTCATAAAGCCTGAGGTCTTCTCTCCTTGAGGACAACTACATTAATAACCTGACCAGGAATAATACATTAGACTCATAAAGCCTGAGGTCTTCTCTCCCTGAGGACAACTACATTAATAACCTGACCAGTAATTACACATTAGACTCATAAAGCCTGAGGTCTTCTCTCCCTGAGGACAACAACATTAATAACCTGACCAGGACACATTAGACTCATAAAGCCTGAGGTCTTCTCTCCCTGAGGACAACAACATTAATAACCTGACCAGTAATTACACATTCGACTCATAAAGCCTGAGGTCTTCTCTCCTTGAGGACAACTACATTAATAACCTGACCAGGAATTACTCATTAGACTCATAAAGCCTGAGGTCTTCTCTCCTTGAGGACAACTACATTAATAACCTGACCAGGAATTACTCATTAGACTCATAAAGCCTGAGGTCTTCTCTCCTTGAGGACAACTACATTAATAACCTGACCAGGAATAATACATTAGACTCATAAAGCCTGAGGTCTTCTCTCCCTGAGGACAACTACATTAATAACCTGACCAGTAATTACACATTAGACTCATAAAGCCTGAGGTCTTCTCTCCCTGAGGACAACAACATTAATAACCTGACCAGGACACATTAGACTCATAAAGCCTGAGGTCTTCTCTCCCTGAGGACAACAACATTAATAACCTGACCAGTAATTACACATTCGACTCATAAAGCCCGAGGTCTTCTCTCCCTGAGGACAACAACATTAATAACCTGACCAGGACACATTAGACTCATAAAGCCTGAGGTCTTCTCTCCCTGAGGACAACAACATTAATAACCTGACCAGTAATTACACATTCGACTCATAAAGCCCGAGGTCTTCTCTCCCTGAGGACAACACCATTAATAACCTGACCAGTAATTACACATTAGACTCATAAAGCCTGAGGTCTTCTCTCCCTGAGGACAACAACATTAATAACCTGACCAGTAATTACACATTAGACTCATAAATCCTGACGTCTTCTCTCCCTGAGGACAACAACATTAATAACCTGACCAGGACACATTAGACTCATAAAGCCTGAGATCTTCTCTCCCTGAGGACAACAACATTAATAACCTGACCAGTAATTACACATTAGACTCATAAAGCCTGAGGTCTTCTCTCCCTGAGGACAACAACATTAATAACCTGACCAGTAATTACACATTAGACTCATAAAGCCTGAGGTCTTCTCTCCCTGAGGACAACAACATTAATAACCTGACCAGTAATTACTCATTAGACTCATAAAGCCCGAGGTCTTCTCTCCCTGAGGACAACAACATTAATAACCTGACCAGTAATTACACATTAGACTCATAAAGCCTGAGGTCTTCTCTCCCTGAGGACAACAACATTAATAACCTGACCAGGACACATTAGACTCATAAATCCTGAGGTCTTCTCTCCCTGAGGACAACAACATTCATAACCTGACCAGGACACATTAGACTCATAAAGCCTGAGGTCTTCTCTCCCTGAGGACAACTACATTAATAACCTGACCAGTAATTACACATTAGACTCATAAAGACTGAGGTCTTCTCTCCCTGAGGACAACAACATTAATAACCTGACCAGTAATTACACATTAGACTCATAAAGCCTGAGGTCTTCTCTCCCTGAGAACAACTACATTAATAACCTGACCAGGAATTACTCATTAGACTCATAAAGCCTGAGGTCTTCTCTCCTTGAGGACAACTACATTAATAACCTGACCAGTAATTACACATTAGACTCATAAAGCCTGAGGTCTTCTCTCCCTGAGGACAACAACATTAATAACCTGACCAGTAATTACTCATTAGACTCATAAAGCCTGAGGTCTTCTCTCCCTGAGGACAACAACATTAATAACCTGAGCAGTATTTACACATTAGACTCATAAAGCCTGAGGTCTTCTCTCCCTGAGGACAACAACATTAATAACCTGACCAGGACACATTAGACTCATAAAGCCTGAGGTCTTCTCTCCCTGAGGACAACAACATTAATAAATTGACCAGTAATTACACATTAGACTCATAAAGCCTGAGGTCTTCTCTCCCTGAGGACAACAACATTAATAACCTGACCAGTAATTACACATTAGACACATAAAGCCTGAGGTCTTCTCTCCCTGAGGACAACAACATTAATAACCTGACCAGTAATTACTCATTAGACTCATAAAGCCCGAGGTCTTCTCTCCCTGAGGACAACAACATTAATAACCTGACCAGTAATTACACATTAGACTCATAAAGCCTGAGGTCTTCTCTCCCTGAGGACAACAACATTAATAACCTGACCAGGACACATTAGACTCATAAATCCTGAGGTCTTCTCTCCCTGAGGACAACAACATTAATAACCTGACCAGGACACATTAGACTCATAAAGCCTGAGGTCTTCTCTCCCTGAGGACAACTACATTAATAACCTGACCAGTAATTACACATTAGACTCATAAAGACTGAGGTCTTCTCTCCCTGAGGACAACAACATTAATAACCTGACCAGTAATTACACATTAGACTCATAAAGCCTGAGGTTTTCTCTCCCTGAGAACAACTACATTAATAACCTGACCAGGAATTACTCATTAGACTCATAAAGCCTGAGGTCTTCTCTCCTTGAGGACAACTACATTAATAACCTGACCAGTAATTACACATTAGACTCATAAAGCCTGAGGTCTTCTCTCCCTGAGGACAACAACATTAATAACCTGACCAGTAATTACTCATTAGACTCATAAAGCCTGAGGTCTTCTCTCCCTGAGGACAACAACATTAATAACCTGACCAGTATTTACACATTAGACTCATAAAGCCTGAGGTCTTCTCTCCCTGAGGACAACAACATTAATAACCTGACCAGGACACATTAGACTCATAAAGCCTGAGGTCTTCTCTCCCTGAGGACAACAACATTAATAAATTGACCAGTAATTACACATTAGACTCATAAAGCCTGAGGTCTTCTCTCCCTGAGGACAACAACATTAATAACCTGACCAGGACACATAAAGCCTGCGGTCTTCTCTCCCTGAGGACAACAACATTATTAACCTGACCAGGACACATTAGACTCATAAAGCCTGAGGTCTTCTCTCCCTGAGGACAACAACATTAATAACCTGGCCAGTAATTACACATTAGACTCATAAAGCCTGAGGTCTTCTCTCCCTGAGGACAACAACATTAATAACCTGACCAGTAATTACACATTAGACTCATAAAGCCTGAGGTCTTCTCTCCCTGAGGACAACAACATTAATAACCTGACCAGTAATTACACATTAGACTCATAAAGCCTGAGGTCTTCTCTCCCTGAGGACAACAACATTAATAACCTGACCAGTAATTACTCATTAGACTCATACAGCCTGAGGTCTTCTCTCCCTGAGGACAACAACATTAATAACCTGACCAGTAATTACACATTAGACTCATAAAGCCTGAGGTCTTCTCTCCCTGAGGACAACAACATTAATAACCTGACCAGTAATTACACATTAGACTCATAAAGCCTGAGGTCTTCTCTCCCTGAGGACAACAACATTAATAACCTGACCAGTAATTACTCATTAGACTCATAAAGCCTGAGGTCTTCTCTCCCTGAGGACAACAACATTAATAACCTGACCAGGACACATTAGACTCATAAAGCCTGAGGTCTTCTCTCCCTGAGGACAACAACATTAATAACCTGACCAGTAATTACACATTAGACTCATAAAGCCTGAGGTCTTCTCTCCCTGAGGACAACAACATTAATAACCTGACCAGTAATTACACATTCGACTCATAAAGCCCGAGGTCTTCTCTCCCTGAGGACAACAACATTAATAACCTGACCAGGACACATTAGACTCATAAAGCCTGAGGTCTTCTCTCCCTGAGGACAACAACATTAATAACCTGACCAGTAATTACACATTCGACTCATAAAGCCCGAGGTCTTCTCTCCCTGAGGACAACACCATTAATAACCTGACCAGTAATTACACATTAGACTCATAAAGCCTGAGGTCTTCTCTCCCTGAGGACAACAACATTAATAACCTGACCAGTAATTACACATTAGACTCATAAATCCTGAGGTCTTCTCTCCCTGAGGACAACAACATTAATAACCTGACCAGGACACATTAGACTCATAAAGCCTGAGGTCTTCTCTCCCTGAGGACAACAACATTAATAACCTGACCAGTAATTACACATTAGACTCATAAAGCCTGAGGTCTTCTCTCCCTGAGGACAACAACATTAATAACCTGACCAGTAATTACACATTAGACTCATAAAGCCTGAGGTCTTCTCTCCCTGAGGACAACAACATTAATAACCTGACCAGTAATTACTCATTAGACTCATAAAGCCCGAGGTCTTCTCTCCCTGAGGACAACAACATTAATAACCTGACCAGTAATTACACATTAGACTCATAAAGCCTGAGGTCTTCTCTCCCTGAGGACAACAACATTAATAACCTGACCATGACACATTAGACTCATAAATCCTGAGGTCTTCTCTCCCTGAGGACAACAACATTAATAACCTGACCAGGACACATTAGACTCATAAAGCCTGAGGTCTTCTCTCCCTGAGGACAACTACATTAATAACCTGACCAGTAATTACACATTAGACTCATAAAGACTGAGGTCTTCTCTCCCTGAGGACAACAACATTAATAACCTGACCAGTAATTACACATTAGACTCATAAAGCCTGAGGTCTTCTCTCCCTGAGAACAACTACATTAATAACCTGACCAGGAATTACTCATTAGACTCATAAAGCCTGAGGTCTTCTCTCCTTGAGGACAACTACATTAATAACCTGACCAGTAATTACACATTAGACTCATAAAGCCTGAGGTCTTCTCTCCCTGAGGACAACAACATTAATAACCTGACCAGTAATTACTCATTAGACTCATAAAGCCTGAGGTCTTCTCTCCTTGAGGACAACAACATTAATAACCTGACCAGTATTTACACATTAGACTCATAAAGCCTGAGGTCTTCTCTCCCTGAGGACAACAACATTAATAACCTGACCAGGACACATTAGACTCATAAAGCCTGAGGTCTTCTCTCCCTGAGGACAACAACATTAATAACCTGACCAGTAATTACACATTAGACTCATAAAGCCTGAGGTCTTCTCTCCCTGAGGACAACAACATTAATAACCTGACCAGTAATTACTCATTAGACTCATAAAGCCCGAGGTCTTCTCTCCCTGAGGACAACAACATTAATAACCTGACCAGTAATTACACATTAGACTCATAAAGCCTGAGGTCTTCTCTCCCTGAGGACAACAACATTAATAACCTGACCAGGACACATTAGACTCATAAATCCTGAGGTCTTCTCTCCCTGAGGACAACAACATTAATAACCTGACCAGGACACATTAGACTCATAAAGCCTGAGGTCTTCTCTCCCTGAGGACAACTACATTAATAACCTGACCAGTAATTACACATTAGACTCATAAAGACTGAGGTCTTCTCTCCCTGAGGACAACAACTTTAATAACCTGACCAGTAATTACACATTAGACTCATAAAGCCTGAGGTTTTCTCTCCCTGAGAACAACTACATTAATAACCTGACCAGGAATTACTCATTAGACTCATAAAGCCTGAGGTCTTCTCTCCTTGAGGACAACTACATTAATAACCTGACCAGTAATTACACATTAGACTCATAAAGCCTGAGGTCTTCTCTCCCTGAGGACAACAACATTAATAACCTGACCAGTAATTACTCATTAGACTCATAAAGCCTGAGGTCTTCTCTCCCTGAGGACAACAACATTAATAACCTGACCAGTATTTACACATTAGACTCATAAAGCCTGAGGTCTTCTCTCCCTGAGGACAACAACATTAATAACCTGACCAGGACACATTAGACTCATAAAGCCTGAGGTCTTCTCTCCCTGAGGACAACAACATTAATAAATTGACCAGTAATTACACATTAGACTCATAAAGCCTGAGGTCTTCTCTCCCTGAGGACAACAACATTAATAACCTGACCAGGACACATAAAGCCTGCGGTCTTCTCTCCCTGAGGACAACAACATTATTAACCTGACCAGGACACATTAGACTCATAAAGCCTGAGGTCTTCTCTCCCTGAGGACAACAACATTAATAACCTGGCCAGTAATTACACATTAGACTCATAAAGCCTGAGGTCTTCTCTCCCTGAGGACAACAACATTAATAACCTGACCAGTAATTACACATTAGACTCATAAAGCCTGAGGTCTTCTCTCCCTGAGGACAACAACATTAATAACCTGACCAGTAATTACACATTAGACTCATAAAGCCTGAGGTCTTCTCTCCCTGAGGACAACAACATTAATAACCTGACCAGTAATTACTCATTAGACTCATAAAGCCTGAGGTCTTCTCTCCCTGAGGACAACAACATTAATAACCTGACCAGTAATTACACATTAGACTCATAAAGCCTGAGGTCTTCTCTCCCTGAGGACAACAACATTAATAACCTGACCAGTAATTACACATTAGACTCATAAAGCCTGAGGTCTTCTCTCCCTGAGGACAACAACATTAATAACCTGACCAGTAATTACTCATTAGACTCATAAAGCCTGAGGTCTTCTCTCCCTGAGGACAACAACATTAATAACCTGACCAGGACACATTAGACTCATAAAGCCTGAGGTCTTCTCTCCCTGAGGACAACAACATTAATAACCTGACCAGTAATTACACATTAGACTCATAAAGCCTGAGGTCTTCTCTCCCTGAGGACAACAACATTAATAACCTGACCAGTAATTACACATTAGACTCATAAAGCCTGAGGTCTTCTCTCCTTGAGGACAACAACATTAATAACCTGACCAGGACACATAAAGCCTGCGGTCTTCTCTCCCTGAGGACAACAACATTATTAACCTGACCAGGACACATTAGACTCATAAAGCCTGAGGTCTTCTCTCCCTGAGGACAACAACATTAATAACCTGGCCAGTAATTACACATTAGACTCATAAAGCCTGAGGTCTTCTCTCCCTGAGGACAACAACATTAATAACCTGACCAGTAATTACACATTAGACTCATAAAGCCTGAGGTCTTCTCTCCCTGAGGACAACAACATTAATAACCTGACCAGTAATTACACATTAGACTCATAAAGCCTGAGGTCTTCTCTCCCTGAGGACAACAACATTAATAACCTGACCAGTAATTACTCATTAGACTCATAAAGCCTGAGGTCTTCTCTCCCTGAGGACAACAACATTAATAACCTGACCAGTAATTACACATTAGACTCATAAAGCCTGAGGTCTTCTCTCCCTGAGGACAACAACATTAATAACCTGACCAGTAATTACACATTAGACTCATAAAGCCTGAGGTCTTCTCTCCCTGAGGACAACAACATTAATAACCTGACCAGTAATTACTCATTAGACTCATAAAGCCTGAGGTCTTCTCTCCCTGAGGACAACAACATTAATAACCTGACCAGGACACATTAGACTCATAAAGCCTGAGGTCTTCTCTCCCTGAGGACAACAACATTAATAACCTGACCAGTAATTACACATTAGACTCATAAAGCCTGAGGTCTTCTCTCCCTGAGGACAACAACATTAATAACCTGACCAGTAAATACACATTAGACTCATAAAGCCTGAGGTCTTCTCTCCCTGAGGACAACAACATTAATAACCTGACCAGTAATTACACATTAGACTCATAAAGCCTGAGGTCTTCTCTCCCTGAGGACAACAACATTAATAACCTGACCAGTAATTACACATTAGACTCATAAAGCCTGAGGTCTTCTCTCCCTGAGGACAACAACATTAATAACCTGACCAGTAATTACACATTAGACTCATAAAGCCTGAGGTCTTCTCTCCCTGAGGACAACAACATTAATAACCTGACCAGTAATTACACATTAGACTCATAAAGCCTGAGGTCTTCTCTCCCTGAGGACAACAACATTAATAACCTGACCAGTAAATACACATTAGACTCATAAAGCCTGAGGTCTTCTCTCCCTGAGGACAACAACATTAATAACCTGACCAGTAATTACACATTAGACTCATAAAGCCTGAGGTCTTCTCTCCCTGAGGACAACAACATTAATAACTAGACCAGTGATTACACATTAGACTCATAAAGCCTGAGGTCTTCTCTCCCTGAGGACAACAACATTAATAACCTGACCAGTATTTACACATTAGACTCATAAAGCCTGAGGTCTTCTCTCCCTGAGGACAACAACATTAATAACCTGACCAGGACACATTAGACTCATAAAGCCTGAGGTCTTCTCTCCCTGAGGACAACAACATTAATAACCTGACCAGGACACATAAAGCCTGCGGTCTTCTCTCCCTGAGGACAACAACATTATTAACCTGACCAGGACACATTAGACTCATAAAGCCTGAGGTCTTCTCTCCCTGAGGACAACAACATTAATAACCTGGCCAGTAATTACACATTAGACTCATAAAGCCTGAGGTCTTCTCTCCCTGAGGACAACAACATTAATAACCTGACCAGTAATTACACATTAGACTCATAAAGCCTGAGGTCTTCTCTCCCTGAGGACAACAACATTAATAACCTGACCAGTAATTACTCATTAGACTCATAAAGCCTGAGGTCTTCTCTCCCTGAGGACAACAACATTAATAACCTGACCAGTAATTACTCATTAGACTCATAAAGCCTGAGGTCTTCTCTCCCTGAGGACAACAACATTAATAACCTGACCAGGACACATTAGACTCATAAAGCCTGAGGTGTTCTCTCCCTGAGGACAACAACATTAATAACCTGACCAGTAATTACACATTAGACTCATAAAGCCTGAGGTCTTCTCTCCCTGAGGACAACAACATTAATAACCTGACCAGTAAATACACATTAGACTCATAAAGCCTGAGGTCTTCTCTCCCTGAGGACAACAACATTAATAACCTGACCAGTAATTACACATTAGACTCATAAAGCCTGAGGTCTTCTCTCCCTGAGGACAACAACATTAATAACCTGACCAGTAATTACACATTAGACTCATAAAGCCTGAGGTCTTCTCTCCCTGAGGACAACAACATTAATAACCTGACCAGTAATTACACATTAGACTCATAAAGCCTGAGGTCTTCTCTCCCTGAGGACAACAACATTAATAACCTGACCAGTAATTACACATTAGACTCATAAAGCCTGAGGTCTTCTCTCCCTGAGGACAACAACATTAATAACCTGACCAGTAAATACACATTAGTCTCATAAAGCCTGAGGTCTTCTCTCCCTGAGGACAACAACATTAATAACCTGACCAGTAATTACACATTAGACTCATAAAGCCTGAGGTCTTCTCTCCCTGAGGACAACAACATTAATAACTAGACCAGTGATTACACATTAGACTCATAAAGCCTGAGGTCTTCTCTCCCTGAGGACAACAACATTAATAACCTGACCAGTATTTACACATTAGACTCATAAAGCCTGAGGTCTTTTCTCCCTGAGGACAACAACATTAATAACCTGACCAGGACACATTAGACTCATAAAGCCTGAGGTCTTCTCTCCCTGAGGACAACAACATTAATAACCTGACCAGTAATTACACATTAGACTCATAAAGCCTGAGGTCTTCTCTCCCTGAGGACAACAACATTAATAACCTGACCAGGACACATAAAGCCTGCGGTCTTCTCTCCCTGAGGACAACAACATTATTAAACTGACCAGGACACATTAGACTCATAAAGCCTGAGGTCTTCTCTCCCTGAGGACAACAACATTAATAACCTGGCCAGTAATTACACATTAGACTCATAAAGCCTGAGGTCTTCTCTCCCTGAGGACAACAACATTAATAAACTGACCAGTAATTACTCATTAGACTCATAAAGCCTGAGGTCTTCTCTCCCTGAGGACAACAACATTAATAACCTGACCAGTAATTACACATTAGACTCATAAAGCCTGAGGTCTTCTCTCCCTGAGGACAACAACATTAATAACCTGACCAGTAATTACACATTAGACTCATAAAGCCTGAGGTCTTCTCTCCCTGAGGACAACAACATTAATAACCTGACCAGTAATTACTCATTAGACTCATAAAGCCTGAGGTCTTCTCTCCCTGAGGACAACAACATTAATAACCTGACCAGTAATTACTCATTAGACTCATAAAGCCTGAGGTCTTCTCTCCCTGAGGACAACAACATTAATAACCTGACCAGGACACATTAGACTCATAAAGCCTGAGGTCTTCTCTCCCTGAGGACAACAACATTAATAACCTGACCAGTAATTACACATTAGACTCATAAAGCCTGAGGTCTTCTCTCCCTGAGGACAACAACATTAATAACCTGACCAGTAATTACACATTAGACTCATAAAGACTGAGGTCTCATATAAAATCATTGAAATCATTCTGTGTGGCAAAACAACATATTTCTAGAGGTGGGTGACATCAATGGGTAATATTTTCCTATCTTGGAGAGTTGGTGATATGTGACTGTATGTTACAGGAATGTGGGACAGAGAGACAGACAGACAGGCAGTAATGCAGACAGACAGACAGACAGACAGACAGACAGACAGACAGACAGACAGACAGACAGACAGACAGGCAGGCAGGCAGGCAGGCAGGCAGGCAGACAGACAGACAGACAGACAGACAGACAGACAGACAGACAGACAGGCAGTAAGGCAGACAGAGACAGACAGACAGGCAGGGACAGACAGACAGACAGGCAGGCAGTAAGGCAGATACTTACCAGAGTGATCAACATCAACATCATCTGTATTTGGATATATACCTAAAAGACCAGAGTCAGTCAGAAAATACCAAGATCTCCAACTAAATCTGTTTCCTCTCTAAATTAATAACACCTTGGATTGACACAGTGAGTAATGATCACATTAAAAAATTGGTTTTAGCTGCTCAACCAGTAAAGACGGTAGTTTGTAGAAACGTTGAATTGAGTTTGAAAACTATGACAACATAAAACAAGATTTTATTCCCCCAGTGACATGAATCCAACAGAGAGTTTGTCTTACCCAGTTCTTCTCCCAGAAGGTTTATGACTCGATCAGGTTCTTCTTTCAGTATGTCTAGGACTAGATCAGGTTCTTCTCTCATCAGACTCTTGTAAAAAGCTGATTTCACCTCTTCCCCGCCTGAATCTACGGCCGTAAACAGAAGCCTCATCTTCTCCACGGGGGTTACAGCAGCAGAGATATTAGAGTAATCCTGTTCTTGGATCATGGACTCCAGGGCCTCTGCTATGGGCATCGCATCGGTAACATTGTCAATGAGCTTCGGCCTGCGCGCATCCAAAAACCCGACAACTGGTTAGAAAAGAGAAAGATATATTACATTTAGACTGCACATATTCACAGGGAGATTATGTCTCTGTATTATCAGAAAATAAATAAAAAATAAATAAATGATTAAAGAACTC
>NW_026601982.1:17500-28437 GCF_029448725.1 Salvelinus fontinalis
CTCAATAGTATGTAGTATAATGAGTACACAGTATGTCCTCAATAGTATGTAGTATGATGAGTACACGGTATGTCCTCAATCGTATGTAGTATGATGAGTACACAGTATGTCCTCAATAGTATGTAGTATGATGAGTACACAGTATGTCCTCAATAGTATGTAGTTTGATGAGTACACAGTATGTCCTCAATAGTATGTAGGTTGATGAGTACACAGTATGTCCTCAATAGTATGTAGTATGATGAGTACACAGTATGTCCTCAATAGTATGTAGTATGATGAGTACACAGTATGTAGTATGATTAGTACACAGTATGTAGTATGATGAGTACACAGTATGTCCTCAATAGTATGTTGTGTGATGAGTACACAGTATGTAGTATGATTAGTACACAGTATGTAGTATGATGAGTACACAGTATGTCCTCAATAGTATTTAGTATGATTAGTACACAGTATGTCCTCAATAGTATGTAGTATGATGAGTACACAGTATGTAGTATGATTAGTACACAGTATGTAGTATGATGAGTACACAGTATGTCCTCAATAGTATGTAGTGTGATGAGTACACAGTATGTCCTCAATAGTATGTAGTATGATGAGTACACAGTATGTCCTCAATAGTATGTAGTATGATGAGTACACAGTATGTCCTCAATAGGATGTAGTATGATTAGTACACAGTATGTAGTATGATGAGTACACAGTATGTCCTCAATAGTATGTAGTATGATTAGTACACAGTATGTAGTATGATGAGTACACAGTATGTCCTCAATAGTATGTAGTGTGATGAGTACACAGTATGTCCTCAATAGTATTTAGTATGATGAGTACACAGTATGTCCTCAATAGTATTTAGTATGATGAGTACACAGTGTGTAGTATGATGAGTACACAGTATGTAGTATGATGAGTACACAGTGTGTAGTATGATGAGTACACAGTATGTCCTCAATAGTATGTAGTATGATGAGTACACAGTATGTCCTCAATAGTATGTAGTATGATGAGTACACAGTATGTCCTCAATAGTATGTAGTTTGATGAGTACACAGTATGTCCTCAATAGTATGTAGTATGATGAGTACTCATTATGTCCTCAATAGTATGTAGTATGATGAGTAAACAGTATGTCCTCAATAGTATGTAGTATGATGAGTACACAGTATGTAGTATGATTAGTACACAGTATGTCCTCAATAGTATGTAGTATGATGAGTACACAGTATGTCCTCAATAGTATGTAGTATGATGAGTACACAGTATGTAGTATGATGAGTACACAGTATGTCCTCAATAGTATGTAGTATGATGAGTAAACAGTATGTAGTATAATGAGTACACAGTATGTCCTCAATAGTATGTAGTATGATGAGTACACAGTATGTCCTCAATAGTATGTAGTATGATGAGTACACAGTATGTCCTCAATAGTATGTAGTATGATGAGTACACAGTATGTCCTCAATAGTATGTAGTATAATAAGTACACAGTATGTCCTCAATAGTATGTAGTATGATGAGTACACAGTATGTCCTCAATAGTATGTAGTATGATGAGTACACAGTATGTCCTCAATAGTATGTAGTATAATGAGTACACCGTATGTCCTCAATAGTATGTAGTATAATGAGTACACAGTATGTCCTCAATAGTATGTAGTATAATGAGTACACAGTATGTCCTCAATAGTATGTACTATGATGAGTACACAGTATGTCCTCAATAGTATGTAGTATGATGAGTACACAGTATGTCCTCAATAGTATGTAGTATGATGAGTACACAGTATGTCCTCAATAGTATGTACTATGATGAGTACACAGTATGTCCTCAATAGTATGTAGTATGATGAGTACACAGTATGTAGTATGATTAGTACACAGTATGTAGTATGATTAGTACACAGTATGTAGTATGATTAGTACACAGTATGTCCTCAATAGTATGTAGTATGATTAGTACACAGTATGTAGTATGATGAGTACACAGTATGTAGTATGATGAGTACACAGTATGTCCTCAATAGTATGTAGTATGATGAGTACACAGTATGTAGTATGATTAGTACACAGTATGTAGTATGATGAGTACACAGTATGTCCTCAATAGTATGTAGTATGATTAGTACACAGTATGTAGTATGATTAGTACACAGTATGTAGTATGATGAGTACACAGTATGTAGTATGATGAGTACACAGTATGTAGTATGATTAGTACACAGTATGTCCTCAATAGTATGTAGCATAATGAGTACACAGTATGTCCTCAATAATATGTAGTATAATGAGTGCACAGTATGTCCTCAATAGTATGTACTATGATGAGTACACAGTATGTCCTCAATAATATGTAGATTGATGAGTACACAGTATGTCCTCAATAGTATGTAGTATGATGAGTACACAGTATGTCCTCAATAGTATGTAGTATGATGAGTACACAGTATGTCCTCAATAGTATGTAGTATGATGAGTACACAGTATGTCCTCAATAGTATGTATTGTGTTGAGTACACAGTATGTCCTCAATAGTATGTAGTATGATGAGTACACAGTATGTCCTCAATAGTATGTATTGTGTTGAGTACACAGTATGTCCTCAATAGTATGTAGTTTGATGAGTACACAGTATGTCCTCAATAGTATGTATTGTGTTGAGTACACAGTATGTCCTCAATAGTATGTAGTTTGATGAGTACACAGTATGTCCTCAATAGTATGTAGTATGATTAGTACACAGTATATCCTCAATAGTATGTAGTATGATGAGTACACAGTATGTAGTATGATGAGTACACAGTATGTCCTCAATAGTATGTAGTATGATTAGTACACAGTATATCCTCAATAGTATGTAGTATGATGAGTACACAGTATGTAGTATGATGAGTACACAGTATGTCCTCAATAGTATGTAGCATGATTAGTACACAGTATGTCCTCAATAGTATGTAGTATGATTAGTACACAGTGTGTAGTATGATGAGTACACAGTATATCCTCAATAGTATGTAGTATGATGAGTACACAGTATGTAGTATGATGAGTACACAGTATGTAGTATGATTAGTACACAGTATGTTCTCAATAGTATGTAGTATGATGAGTACACAGTATGTCCTCAATAGTATGTAGTATGATTAGTACTCATTATGTAGTATGATTAGTACACAGTATGTAGTATGATGAGTACACAGTATGTCCTCAATAGTATGTAGTATGATTAGTACACAGTATGTAGTATGATTAGTACACAGTATGTAGTATGATTAGTACACAGTATGTCCTCAATAGTATGTAGTATGATTAGTACACAGTATGTAGTATGATTAGTACACAGTATGTAGTATGATTAGTACACAGTGTGTAGTATGATGAGTACACAGTATGTAGTATGATTAGTACACAGTATGTAGTATGATTAGTACACAGTATGTAGTATGATTAGTACACAGTATGTAGTATGATTAGTACACAGTATGTAGTATGATGAGTACACAGTATGTCCTCAATAGTATGTAGTATGATTAGTACACAGTATGTAGTATGATTAGTACACAGTATGTAGTATGATTAGTACACAGTATGTAGTATAATTAGTACACAGTGTGTAGTATGATGAGTACACAGTATGTCCTCAATAGTATGTAGTATGATGAGTACACAGTATGTCCTCAATAGTATGTATTGTGTTGAGTACACAGTATGTCCTCAATAGTATGTAGTGTGATGAGTACACAGTATGTCCTCAATAGTATTTAGTGTGATGAGTACACAGTATGTCCTCAATAGTATTTAGTATGATGAATACACAGTGTGTAGTATGATGAGTACACAGTATGTCCTCAATAGTATGTAGTATGATGAGTACACAGTATGTCCTCACTAGTATGTAGTATGATGAGTACACAGTATGTCCTCAATAGTATGTAGTATGATGAGTACACAGTATGTAGTATGATGAGTACACAGTATGTAGTATGATTAGTACACAGTATGTAGTATGATTAGTACACAGTATGTCCTCAATAGTATGTAGTATGATTAGTACACAGTATGTCCTCATTAGTATGTAGTATGATGAGTACACAGTATGTAGTATGATGAGTACACAGTATGTCCTCAATAGTATGTAGTATGATGAGTACACAGTATGTAGTATGATGAGTACACAGTATGTAGTATGATGAGTACACAGTATGTCCTCAATAGTATGTAGTGTGATGAGTACACAGTATGTCCTCAATAGTATGTAGTATGATGAGTACACAGTATGTCCTCAATAGTATTTAGTATGATGAGTACACAGTATGTCCTCAATAGTATGTAGTATGATGAGTACACAGTATGTAGTATGATTAGTACACAGTATGTAGTATGATTAGTACACAGTATGTCCTCAATAGTATGTAGTATGATGAGTACACAGTATGTCCTCAATAGTATGTAGTATGATGAGTACACAGTATGTCCTCAATAGTATGTAGTATGATGAGTACACAGTATGTCCTCAATAGTATGTAGTATGATGAGTACACAGTATGTCCTCAATAGTATGTAGTATGATGAGTACACAGTATGTCCTCAATAGTATGTAGTAAATTTAGACTACATTTCAAATAGTATTTAAACCCAGGTCTGACACACATAGCCCACTTACCTGTATCCAGCTTAGTCTGAAGATCTAGATTTTTTCCCGCTGTAATTACAAAGAAAACAGAAATTAATAAACCATAAGATCCTGTATTGACACTCATAAGAACACTGAACCATGCATGAGAGCACCAGCTGTTCCGGACGACTGTGCGATCACGCTCTCTGTAGCCGATCTGAGTAAGACCTTTAAACAGGTTAACATTTGCAAGGTCTCGGGTCCAGACGGCATACTCAGAGCATGCGCTGACCAGCTGCAAGTGTCTTTACTGACATATTCAACCTCTCCTCTCTGTGCCCTGGTAACCTGTCTAATTGACTATTGGCCCGTAGCACTCTCACCTGTAGCCATGAAATGCTTTGAAAGGCTGGTCATGGCTCACATCATCACCCTGGACCCATTCCAATTTGCATAACGCCAACAGATCCACAGACGACAAAATCTCTATTGCACTCCACACTGCCCTCAACCACCTTAATTAACAAAAGGAATAACTACAGAAAAATTATGTTCATTGACTACATACAGGTCAGCCTTTATTAACACCATAGTGCCCTCACTAAGCTGGGACTGAACACCTCCCTCTGCAACTGGATCCTGGACTTCCTGACTGGCCGCCCCCAGGTGGTGAGGGTAGGCAACAACACATCCGCCACGCTGACCCTCAACACAGGGCCCCCTTAGGGATGTGTGCTTAGACCCCTCCTCTACTCCCTCTTCACCACTGGTCGAGAGCTTCAAGGTCCTAACATCCTTAAGAATTGATCACGGTCCAACACAGTTGTAAAGAACCTCCCCTCAGGATGTTGACAACATTTCCCAAGGGCCCTCAGATCATTAAAAAGTTGTACAGCGGCACCACTGAGAGGTATCTGACCACATCGACGGGTACGGCCCAGTACACCACTGAGAGCATCTTGACTGGCTGCATCCCCGCCTGCTACGGCAACTGCAAGGTATCTGACCACATCGACGGGTACGGCCCAGTACACCACTCAGAGCATCTTGACTGGCTGCATCCCCGCCTGCTACGGCAACTGCAAGGTATCTGACCACAAGGCGCTACAGAGGGCGGTGAGTACGGCCCAGTACATCACTGGGTCTGAGCTTCCTGCCATCCAGGACCTCTATACCAGGCGGTGTCAGAGAAAAGGCCATAGAAATTGTCAAAGACTCCAGCCACACAAGCCCAGACTGTTTTCTCTGTTACCGCACAGCAATCGGTACCGATGCACCACGTCTGAAACCAGCCGGACTCTGAACAGCTTCTACCCCCAAGCCATAAGACTTCTAAACAAGATTGCTTAGCCTGGTTCCTCTCTAGGTTTCTTCCTAGGTTTTGGCCTTTCTAGGGAGTTTTTTCCTGGCCACCGTGCTTCTACACCTGCATTGCTTGCTGTTTGGGGTTTTAGGCTGGGTTTCTGTACAGCACTTTGATATATCAGCTGATGTAAGAAGGGCTTTATAAATACATTTGATTTGATTTGATTTTGATACCCATCACTGTATTCTGTATCAAAAGGTTGGCTGGTCTTCACTATAGACCAATAGATCTCTACATTCCTCCCTTTTTGTTTACATGGCCCTAGTTCATAAACTTCTGTCTTATCCAACTTTGCTGTTGAAGTCTAGACACCTGAGTTGCCAGTTCACAGGTTAACTCTTGAGGTCTCCACCAAGCTAAGTAAATCTGCTTTTAGTTCCTGGAACAAAGTAAAAAATATATTTGATCTTATCTTTAACCCTGCATCGCTGGAAAATGACCATTTCACTGTTAGTCTACACCTGTTGTTTTTCAAGACGTGACGAATAAAATGATATTTGAAACAGTAGGCCAGTACCTTAACACTTAAAATGACAGATAAATAGTTACAAATCAATAATTTAAATGGCAGGATGAAGGAAACAAGCACCAAGAAGTTGTTCCTAACAATCACAGAGTTCATGGAGAAAAACCCCTACCTGCTCTCTTGAGTTTATGACGTTGTTTTCTGTAACAGTAGATCAGAAGAACCGGAGCTACAAAGGCTGCTACAACTGATAGTATTATAGCAACAATCCACCCCACGTTAGGAAACATATCGTCTGAAACAGAGAAGGAGGTGGAACCATTATAACACATTATAACACCTATATATCTACTGTATGACAGGTAGAACCATTATAACACATTATAACACCTATATATCTACTGTATGACAGGTAGAACCATTATAACACATTATAACACCTATATATCTACTGTATGACAGGTAGAACCATTATAACACATTATAACACCTATATATCTACTGTATGACAGGGAGAACCATTATAACACATTATAACACCTATATATCTACTGTATGACAGGTAGAACCATTATAACACATTATAACACCTATATATCTACTGTATGACAGGTAGAACCATTATAACACATTATAACACCTATATATCTACTGTATGACAGGTAGAACCATTATAACACATTATAACACCTATATATCTACTGTATGACAGGGAGTAAATTATAATGTATAACATAATACTACTCAAAACAAATAGACCAACAGGGTCATCCTATAGGAAACCCGGTCTTTTCCACTAGTCTATCTAAAAAAAAAGGTCTCAGGTATGTGAGTTAAGGAGAAGTGGATCTAAAATTCCATGTATAACACTTGTATTTTCATCAACATTTATTATTCCTGTAAATGGATGTGGCTCTCTGCAAAATCACCAGATGTTTTGGAACTTGTGAACGTAAAGCGCCAATGTAAACTCAGATTGATTTTTGGAATTAAATATTAACTTTACCGAACAAAACATACACGTATTGTGTAACATGAAGTCCTATGAGTGTCATCTGATGAAGATCATCAAAGGTTAGTGATTCATTTTATCTATATTTCTGCTTTTTGTGACTCTTCTCTTTGGCTGGAAAAAATGGCTGTGTTATTCTGTGAATAGGCACTCACCTAACATAATCGTTTGGTTTGCTTTCATCGTAAAACTTTTTTTTGAAATCGGACACTGTGGCTGGATTTACAACAAGTGTATCTTTAACATGGTGTAAAATACATGTATGTTAGAGGAATTTTAATTATGGGATTTCTGTGGTTTTAAATTTGGTGCCCTGTGGTTTCACTGGCTGTTGACGAGGTGAGACGCTACCGTCCCACATACCCTAGAGAAGTTAACCAATGAAGACCTCACCTGGGACATGAATCTGTGTCTCCCGCGTCTGGTTGATCTGCAGCTGTACAACTCTACAGGTGAACCTGTTGTTGTCAGTCTTCCAGACGGTGACATATCGTAGAGAAGTTAACCAATGAAGACCTCACCTGGGACATGAATCTGTGTCTCCCGCGTCTGGTTGATCTGCAGCTGTACAACTCTACAGGTGAACCTGTTGTTGTCAGTCTTCCAGACGGTGACATATCGTCTCACGGTGTAGCGACCCTCAGGGTTCATCTCGGTCTCTGATGAGTTGCTTGTCTCAGTGGGTTTAGTAGCAGAGAGGACGTCTCCATGACTGTCCAACCACTCAAGCTCAGGCTGTGGATACCAGCCTCCAGAGTCACACTTCAGGACCACCCCCCGGCCTTTGGTTCCATTAATAGAGATCACTGGCTGAGATACAGCACCTACACAGATACAAGATAAAACAGAGATCACTGGCTGAGATACAGCACCTACAAAGATACAAGATAAAACAGAGATCACTGGCTGAGATACAGGACCTACACAGATACAAGATAAAACAGAGATCACTGGCTGAGATACAGCACCTACAGATACAAGATAAAACAGAGATCACTGGCTGAGATACAGCACCTACACAGATACAAGATCGAACAGAGATCACTGGCTGAGATACAGCACCTACACAGATACAAGATAAAACAGAGATCACTGGCTGAGATACAGATACAAGATAAAACAGAGATCACTGGCTGAGATACAGCACCTACACAGATACAAGATAAAACAGAGATCACTGGCTGAGATACAGCACCTACAGATACAAGATAAAACAGAGATCACTGGCTGAGATATAGCACCTACAGATACAAGATAAAACAGAGATCACTGGCTGAGATACAGCACCTACACAGATACAAGATAAAACAGAGATCACTGGCTGAGATACAGCACCTACACAGATACAAGATAAAACAGAGATCACTGGCTGAGATACAGCACCTACAGATACAAGATAAAACAGAGATCACTGGCTGAGATACAGCACCTACACAGATACAAGATAAAACAGAGATCACTGGCTGAGATACAGCACCTACACAGATACAAGATAAAACAGAGATTACTGGCTGAGATACAGCACCTACACAGATACAAGATAAAACAGAGATCACTGGCTGAGATACAGCACCTACACAGATACAAGATAAAACAGAGATCACTGGCTGAGATACAGCACCTACACAGAAACAAGATCGAACAGAGATCACTGGCTGAGATACAGCACCTACACAGATACAAGATAAAACAGAGATCACTTGCTGAGATACAGCACCTACAGATAAAAGATAAAACAGAGATCACTGGCTGAGATACAGCACCTACAGATACAAGATAAAACAGAGATCACTGGCTGAGATACAAGATAAAACAGAGATCACTGGCTGAGATACAGCACCTACAGAGATACAAGATAAAACAGAGATCACTGGCTGAGATACAAGATAAAACAGAGATCACTGGCTGAGATACAGCACCTACAGATACAAGATAAAACAGAGATCACTGGCTGAGATACAGCACCTACACAGATACAAGATAAAACAGAGATCACTGGCTGAGATACAGCACCTACAGATACAAGATAAAACAGAGATCACTGGCTGAGATACAGCACCTACAGATACAAGATAAAACAGAGATCACTGGCTGAGATACAGCACCTACACAGATACAAGATAAAACAGAGATCACTGGCTGAGATACAGCACCTACAGATACAAGATAAAACAGAGATCACTGGCTGAGATACATCACCTACAGATACAAGATAAAACAGAGATCACTAGCTGAGATACAGCACCTACATATACAAGATAAAACAGAGATCACTGGCTGAGATACAGCACCTAGATATACAAGATAAAACAGAGATCACTGGCTGAGATACAGATACAAGATAAAACAGAGATCACTGGCTGAGATACAGATACAAGATAAAACAGAGATCACTGGCTGAGATACAAGATAAAACAGAGATCAATGGCTGGGAAACAGCACCTACAGATACAAGATAAAACAGAGATCACTGGCTGGGAAACAGCACCTACAGATACAAGATAAAACAGAGATCACTGGCTGGGAAACAGCACCTACACTGATACAAGATAAAACAGAGATCACTGGCTGAGATACAGCACCTACAGATACAAGATAAAACAGAGATCACTGGCTGAGATACAGCACCTACACAGATACAAGATAAAACAGAGATCACTGGCTGAGATACAGCACCTACTGATACAAGATAAAACAGAGATCACTGGCTGAGATACAGCACCTACAGAGATACAAGATAAAACAGAGATCACTGGCTGAGATACAAGATAAAACAGAGATCACTGGCTGAGATACAGCACCTACAGATACAAGATAAAACAGAGATCACTGGCTGAGATACAAGATAAAACAGAGATCACTGGCTGAGATACAGCACCTACAGATACAAGATAAAACAGAGATCACTGGCTGAGATACAAGATAAAACAGAGATCACTGGCTGAGATACAGATACAAGATAAAACAGAGATCACTGGCTGAGATACAGCACCTACAGATACAAGATAAAACAGAGATCACTGGCTGAGATACAGATACAAGATAAAACAGAGATCACTGGCTGAGATACAGCACCTACACAGATACAAGATAAAACAGAGATCACTGGCTGAGATACAAGATAAAACAGAGATCACTGGCTGAGATACAGCACCTACAGATACAAGATAAAACAGAGATCACTGGCTGAGATACAGCACCTACACAGATACAAGATAAAACAGAGATCACTGGCTGAGATACAGCACCTACAGATACAAGATAAAACAGAGATCACTGGCTGAGATACAGCACCTACAGATACAAGATAAAACAGAGATCACTGGCTGAGATACAGCACCTACACAGATACAAGATAAAACAGAGATCACTGGCTGAGATACAGCACCTACAGATACAAGATAAAACAGAGATCACTGGCTGAGATACATCACCTACAGATACAAGATAAAACAGAGATCACTAGCTG
>NW_026601983.1:0-15000 GCF_029448725.1 Salvelinus fontinalis
TAACACCCCCTCAGTGTGTTAGTCCAGGACCAGTAACACCCCCTCAGTGTGTTAGACCAGGACCAGTCTCATTCTGTCTGGGTAACACCCCCTCAGTGTGTTAGTCCAGGACCAGTCTCATTCTGTCTGGATAACATCCCCTCAGTGTGTTAGTCCAGGACCAGTCTCATTCTGTCTGGGTAACACCCCCTCAGTGTGTTAGTACAGGACCAGTCTCATTCTGTCTGGGTAACACCCCCTCAGTGTGTTAGTCCAGGACCAGTCTCATTCTGTCTGGGTAACACCCCCTCAGTGTGTTAGTCCAGGACCAGTCTCATTCTGTCTCAGTGTGTTAGTCCAGGACCAGTCTCATTCTGTCTCAGTGTGTTAGTACAGGACCAGTCTCATTCTGTCTGGGTAACACTCCCTCAGTGTGTTAGACCAGGACCAGTCTCATTCTGTCTGGGTAACACCCCCTCAGTGTGTTAGTCCAGGACCAGTCTCATTCTGTCTGGGTAACACCCCCTCAGTGTGTTAGACCAGGACCAGTCTCATTCTGTCTGGGTAACACCCCCTCAGTGTGTTAGTACAGGACCAGTCTCATTCTGTCTGGGTAACACCCCCTCAGTGTGTTAGTCCAGGACCAGTCTCATTCTGTCTGGATAACACCCCCTCAGTGTGTTAGTCCAGGACCAGTCTCATTCTGTCTGGGTAACACCCCCTCAGTGTGTTAGTCCAGGACCAGTCTCATTCTGTCTGGGTAACACCCCCTCAGTGTGTTAGTCCAGGACCAGTCTCATTCTGTCTGGGTAACACCCCCTCAGTGTGTTAGTCCAGGACCAGTCTCATTCTGTCTGGGTAACACCCCCTCAGTGTGTTAGTCCAGGACCAGTCTCATTCTGTCTGGGTAACACCCCCTCAGTGTGTTAGTCCAGGACCAGTCTCATTCTGTCTGGGTAACACCCCCTCAGTGTGTTAGTCCAGGACCAGTCTCATTCTGTCTGGGTAACACCCCCTCAGTGTGTTAGTCCAGGACCAGTCTCATTCTCTGGATAACACCCCCTCAGTGTGTTAGACCAGGACCAGTCTCATTCTGTCTGGGTAACACCCCCTCAGTGTGTTAGTCCAGGACCAGTCTCATTCTGTCTGGGTAACACCCCCTCAGTGTGTTAGTCCAGGACCAGTCTCATTCTGTCTGGATAACACCCCCTCAGTGTGTTAGTCCAGGACCAGTCTCATTCTGTCTGGGTAACACCCCCTCAGTGTGTTAGTCCAGGACCAGTCTCATCCTGTCTGGGTAACACCCCCTCAGTGTGTTAGTCCAGGACCAGTAACACCCCCTCAGTGTGTTAGACCAGGACCAGTAACACCCCCTCAGTGTGTTAGTCCAGGACCAGTAACACCCCCTCAGTGTGTTAGACCAGGACCAGTCTCATTCTGTCTGGGTAACACCCCCTCAGTGTGTTAGTCCAGGACCAGTCTCATTCTGTCTGGATAACATCCCCTCAGTGTGTTAGTCCAGGACCAGTCTCATTCTGTCTGGGTAACACCCCCTCAGTGTGTTAGTACAGGACCAGTCTCATTCTGTCTGGGTAACACCCCCTCAGTGTGTTAGTCCAGGACCAGTCTCATTCTGTCTGGGTAACACCCCCTCAGTGTGTTAGTCCAGGACCAGTCTCATTCTGTCTCAGTGTGTTAGTCCAGGACCAGTCTCATTCTGTCTCAGTGTGTTAGTACAGGACCAGTCTCATTCTGTCTGGGTAACACTCCCTCAGTGTGTTAGACCAGGACCAGTCTCATTCTGTCTGGGTAACACCCCCTCAGTGTGTTAGTCCAGGACCAGTCTCATTCTGTCTGGGTAACACCCCCTCAGTGTGTTAGACCAGGACCAGTCTCATTCTGTCTGGGTAACACCCCCTCAGTGTGTTAGTACAGGACCAGTCTCATTCTGTCTGGGTAACACCCCCTCAGTGTGTTAGTCCAGGACCAGTCTCATTCTGTCTGGATAACACCCCCTCAGTGTGTTAGTCCAGGACCAGTCTCATTCTGTCTGGGTAACACCCCCTCAGTGTGTTAGTCCAGGACCAGTCTCATTCTGTCTGGGTAACACCCCCTCAGTGTGTTAGTCCAGGACCAGTCTCATTCTGTCTGGGTAACACCCCCTCAGTGTGTTAGTCCAGGACCAGTCTCATTCTGTCTGGGTAACACCCCCTCAGTGTGTTAGTCCAGGACCAGTCTCATTCTGTCTGGATAACACCCCCTCAGTGTGTTAGTCCAGGACCAGTCTCATTCTGTCTGGGTAACACCCCCTCAGTGTGTTAGTCCAGGACCAGTCTCATTCTGTCTGGGTAACACCCCCTCAGTGTGTTAGTCCAGGACCAGTCTCATTCTGTCTGGGTAACACCCCCTCAGTGTGTTAGTACAGGACCAGTCTCATTCTGTCTGGATAACACCCCCCCCCCCTCAGTGTGTTAGTACAGGACCAGTCTCATTCTGTCTGGGTAACACCCCCTCAGTGTGTTAGTACAGGACCAGTCTCATTCTGTCTGGGTAACACCCCCTCAGTGTGTTAGTACAGGGCCAGTCTCATTCTGTCTGGATAACACCCCCCCCCCCTCAGTGTGTTAGTACAGGACCAGTCTCATTCTGTCTGGGTAACACCCCCTCAGTGTGTTAGTACAGGACCAGTCTCATTCTGTCTGGATAACACCCCCCCCCCCCCCCCCCCTCAGTGTGTTAGTACAGGACCAGTCTCATGCTGTCTGGGTAACACCCCCTAAGTGTGTTAGTACAGGACCAGTCTCATTCTGGCTGGGTAACACCCCCTCAGTGAGTTAGTCCAGGACCAGTCTCATTCTGTCTGGATAACACCCCCTCAGTGTGTTAGTCCAGGACCAGTCTCATTATGTCTGGGTAGCACCCCCTCAGTGTGTTAGTACAGGACCAGTCTCATTCTGTCTGGGTAACACCCCCTCAGTGTGTTAGTCCAGGACCAGTCTCATTCTGTCTGGGTAACACCCCCTCAGTGTGTTAGTCCAGGACCAGTCTCATTCTGTCTGGGTAACACCCCCTCAGTGTGTTAGTCCAGGACCAGTCTCATTCTGTCTGGGTAACATCCCCTCAGTGTGTTAGTCCAGGACCAGTCTAATTCTGTCTGGGTAACACCCCCTCAGTGTGTTTGACCAGGATCAGTCTCATTCTGTCTGGGTAACACCCCCTCAGTGTTATAGACCAGGACCAGTCTCATTCTGTCTGGGTAACACCCCCTCAGTGTGTTAGACCAGGACCAGTCTCATTCTGTCTGGGTAACACCCCCTCAGTGTATTAGTCCAGGACCAGTCTCATTCTGTCTGGGTAACACCCCCTCAGTGTGTTAGTCCAGGACCAGTCTCATTCTGTCTGGGTAACACCCCCTCAGTGTGTTAGTCCAGGACCAGTCTCATTCTGTCTGGGTAACACCCCCTCAGTGTGTTAGTCCAGGACCAGTCTCATTCTGTCTGGGTAACACCCCCTCAGTGTGTTAGTCCAGGACCAGTCTCATTCTGTCTGGGTAACACCCCCTCAGTGTGTTAGTATATTACCAGTCTCATTCTGTCTGGATAACACCCCCTCAGTGTGTTAGTCCAGGACCAGTCTCATTTTGTCTGGGTAACACCCCCTCAGTGTGTTAGTCCAGGACCAGTCTCATTCTGTCTGGATAACACCCCCTCAGTGTGTTAGTCCAGGACCAGTCTCATTCTGTCTGGGTAACACCCCCTCAGTGTGTTAGTCCAGGACCAGTCTCATTCTGTCTGGATAACACCCCCTCAGTGTGTTAGTCCAGGACCAGTCTCATTCTGTCTGGGTAACACCCCCTCAGTGTGTTAGACCAGGACCAGTCTCATTCTGTCTGGGTAACACCCCCTCAGTGTGTTAGTCCAGGACCAGTCTCATTCTGTCTGGGTAACACCCCCTCAGTGTGTTAGTATATTACCAGTCTCATTCTGTCTGGATAACACCCCCTCAGTGTGTTAGTCCAGGACCATTCTCATTTTGTCTGGGAAACACCCCCTCAGTGTGTTAGTCCAGGACCAGTCTCATTCTGTCTGGGTAACACCCCCTCAGTGTGTTAGTACAGGACCAGTCTCATTCTGTCTGGTTAACACCCCCTCAGTGTGTTAGTCCAGGACCAGTCTCATTCTGTCTGGATAACACCCCCTCAGTGTGTTAGTCCAGGACCAGTCTCATTCTGTCTGGGTAACACCCCCTCAGTGTGTTAGTCCAGGACCAGTCTCATTCTGTCTGGGTAACACCCCCTCAGTGTGTTAGTCCAGGACCAGTCTCATTCTGTCTGGGTAACACCCCCTCAGTGTGTTAGACCAGTCTCATTCTGTCTGGGTAACACCCCCTCAGTGTGTTAGTCCAGGACCAGTCTCATTCTGTCTGGGTAACACCCCCTCAGTGTGTTAGTCCAGGACCAGTCTCATTCTGTCTGGGTAACACCCCCTCAGTGTGTTAGTCCAGGACCAGTCTCATTCTGTCTGGGTAACACCCCCTCAGTGTGTTAGACCAGTCTCATTCTGTCTGGGTAACACCCCCTCAGTGTGTTAGTCCAGGACCAGTCTCATTCTGTCTGGGTAACACCCCCTCAGTGTGTTAGTCCAGGACCAGTCTCATTCTGTCTGGGTAACACCTCCTCAGTGTGTTAGTCCAGGACCAGTCTCATTCTGTCTGGGTAACACCCCCTCAGTGTGTTAGTCCAGGACCAGTCTCATTCTGTCTGGATAACACCCCCTCAGTGTGTTAGTACAGGACCAGTCTCATTCTGTCTGGGTAACACCCCCTCAGTGTGTTAGTCCAGGACCAGTCTCATTCTGTCTGGGTAACACCCCCTCAGTGTGTTAGTCCAGGACCAGTCTCATTCTGTCTGGATAACACCCCCTCAGTGTGTTAGTCCAGGACCAGTCTCATTCTGTCTGGGTAACACCCCCTCAGTGTGTTAGTACAGGACCAGTCTCATTCTGTCTGGTTAACACCCCCTCAGTGTGTTAGTCCAGGACCAGTCTCATTCTGTCTGGGTAACACCCCCTCAGTGTGTTAGTCCAGGACCAGTCTCATTCTGTCTGGGTAACACCCCCTCAGTGTGTTAGTACAGGACCAGTCTCATTCTGTCTGGATAACAACCCCTCAGTGTGTTAGTCCAGGACCAGTCTCATTCTGTCTGGGTAACACCCCCTCAGCGTGTTAGACCAGGACCAGTCTCATTCTGTCTGGGTAACACCCCCTCAGTGTGTTAGTACAGGACCAGTCTCATTCTGTCTGGTAACACCCCCTCAGTGTGTTAGTCCAGGACCAGTCTCATTCTGTCTGGGTAACACCCCCTCAGTGTTAGTCCAGGACCAGTCTCATTCAGTCTCATTCAGTCTCATTCTGTCTGGGTAACACCCCCTCAGTGTGTTAGACCAGGACCAGTCTCATTCTGTCTGGGTAACACCCCCTCAGTGTGTTAGTCCAGGACCAGTCTCATTCTGTCTGGGTAACACCCCCTCAGTGTGTTAGACCAGGACCAGTCTCATTCTGTCTGGGTAACACCCCCTCAGTGTGTTAGTACAGGACCAGTCTCATTCTGTCTGGATAACACCCCCTCAGTGTGTTAGTACAGGACCAGTCTCATTCTGTCTGGGTAACACCCCCTCAGTGTGTTAGTACAGGACCAGTCTCATTCTGTCTGGGTAACACCCCCTCAGTGTGTTAGACCAGGACCAGTCTCATTCTGTCTGGGTAACACCCCCTCAGTGTGTTAGTCCAGGACCAGTCTCATTCTGTCTGGGTAACACCCCCTCAGTGTGTTAGTCCAGGACCAGTCTCATTCTGTCTGGGTAACACCCCCTCAGTGTGTTAGTCCAGGACCAGTCTCATTCTGTCTGGATAACACCCCCTCAGTGTGTTAGTCCAGGACCAGTCTCGTTCTGTCTGGGTAACACCCCCTCAGTGTGTTAGTCCAGGACCAGTCTCATTCTGTCTGGGTAATAACCCCTCAGTGTGTTAGTCCAGGACCAGTCTCAATCTGTCTGGGTAACACCCCCTCAGTGTGTTAGTCCAGGACCAGTCTCATTCTGTCTGGATAACACCCCCTCAGTGTGTTAGTCCAGGACCAGTCTCATTCTGTCTGGGTAACACCCCCTCAGTGTGTTAGTCCAGGACCAGTCTCATTCTGTCTGGGTAACACCCCCTCAGTGTGTTAGTCCAGGACCAGTCTCATTCTGTCTGGGTAACACCCCCTCAGTGTGTTAGTCCAGGACCAGTCTCATTCTGTCTGGGTAACACCCCCTCAGTCTGTTAGACCAGGACCAGTCTAATTCTGTCTGGGTAACACCCCCTCAGTGTGTTAGTCCAGGACCAGTCTCATTCTGTCTGGGTAACACCCCCTCAGTGTGTTAGACCAGGACCAGTCTCATTCTGTCTGGGTAACACCCCCTCAGTGTGTTAGTACAGGACCAGTCTCATTCTGTCTGGATAACACCCCCTCAGTGTGTTAGTACAGGACCAGTCTCATTCTATATGGGTAACACCCCCTCAGTGTGTTAGTCCAGGACCAGTCTCATTCTGTCTGGGTAACACCCCCTCAGTGTGTTAGTCCAGGACCAGTCTCATTCTGTCTGGGTAACACCCCCTCAGTGTGTTAGTACAGGACCAGTCTCATTCTGTCTGGGTAACACCCCCTCAGTGTGTTAGTACAGGACCAGTCTCATTCTGTATGGGTAACACCCCCTCAGTGTGTTAGTCCAGGACCAGTCTCATTCTGTCTGGGTAACACCTCCTCAGTGTGTTAGTCCAGGACCAGTCTCATTCATTCTGGGTAACACCCCCTCAGTGTGTTAGTACAGGACCAGTCTCATTCTGTCTGGGTAACACCCCCTCAGTGTGTTAGTCCAGGACCAGTCTCATTCTGTCTGGGTAACACCCCCTCAGTGTGTTAGTACAGGACCAGTCTCATTCTGTCTGGGTAACACCCCCCCAGTGTGTTAGTCCAGGACCAGTCTCATTCTGTCTGGGTAACACCCCCTCAGTGTGTTAGACCAGGACCAGTCTCATTCTGTCTGGGTAACACCCCCTCAGTGTGTTAGTCCAGGACCAGTCTCATTCTGTCTGGGTAACACCCCCCCAGTGTGTTAGTATAGGACCAGTCTCATTCTGTCTGGATAACATCCCCTCAGTGTGTTTTTCCAGGACCAGTCTCATTCTGTCTGGGTAACACCCCCTCAGTGTGTTAGTCCAGGACCAGTCTCATTCTGTCTGGGTAACACCCCCTCAGTGTGTTAGTCCAGGACCAGTCTCATTCTGTCTGGGTAACACCCCCTCAGTGTGTTAGTACAGGACCAGTCTCATTCTGTCTGGGTAACACCCCCTCAGTGTGTTAGTCCAGGACCAGTCTCATTCTGTCTGGGTAACACCCCCTCAGTGTGTTAGACCAGGACCAGTCTCATTCTGTCTGGGTAACACCCCCTCAGTGTGTTAGTCCCTTTTTCTGTAGAGCTCCGTCAATGATCCCTCCCTCTTTGTCTCTCTTTACCCTGTGTGTGTGTGTGTGCATGGTCGCTTTCTGAAAGTCACTTCCTTACAAAACACACATACACACACAAACTTACACATCCGTCCGCCTCCCTCCCTCCCTCCCTCCCTCCCTCCCTCCCTCCCTCCCTCCCATCCTCTCACCATAGCCAGCAGCATTCCACCCTACATCCCACTGCTTCTGAAGCTAAACAGGGTTGGTCTCTGGATTGGAGACCAGATGCTGCTGGAAGTGGTGTAGGAAGCACTCTTTCCTCTGGTATAAAAAAATATCCCAGACACTGCCCTGTGTAGGGTGCCGTCTTTCGGATGGGACGTTAACCAGGTGTCCTGACTCTCTGAGGTCATTAAAGATCCCATGGCATTTATCGTAAGAGTAGGGGTGTTAACCCCGGTGTCCTGGATAAATTCCCAAGCTGTCCCTCATACCATCATGCTCACCTAATCTCCACCAGTTTACAATTGGCTCATTCATCCCCCTGTAACTATTCCCCAGGTCGTTGCTGTAAATGAGAACGTGTTCTCAGTCAACTTACCTGGTAAAATAAAAAATAACTAAAAATAAATGGTCTCACTCCTTGGTATTGTTTTAAGGGTCTCGTCCCAAATTAAACCCTATGGAACCCTATTCCATTCATAGTGCACTACATTATTCCCAGGGCACTAAGGGATTGGGATCACAAGGTATCATAGGGTTCTGGTCAAAAGTAGTGCACTATATAGGGAATAGGGCTCTGGTCTAAAGTAGGGCACTATATAGGGAATAGGGTTCCATAGGGTTCTGGTCTAAAGTAGGGCACTATATAGAGAATAGGGCTCCATTTGGGATGCTACGGGAGATTTGACTACTTGGAGGCGCGATGGTGGACTGGGTCGCACTGGGGTCGGGCTGGGGGTCACGGCGACAAAAGCAGGTAGCATCAGCTGACCCTGAAACTAATTCATTCATGATTAGAGCTACACTTAAAAAGCACAGAGTAGCATGGCTCCAAAATGGCACCCTATTCACTATATAGTGCACTACTTTAGATCAGGACCCTATATAGTGTACTACTTTAGACCAGGCCCCTATATAGTGCCCTACTTTAGCCCAGAGCTAAATATAGTGTACTACTTTAGACCAGGTCCCTATATAGTGTACTACTTTAGACCAGGTCCCTATATAGTGTACTACTTTAGACCAGGTCCCTATATAGTGTACTACTTTAGACCAGGTCCCTATATAGTGTACTACTTTAGACCAGGCCCCTATATAGTGCACTACTTTAGACCAGAGCCCTATATAGTGCACTACTTTAGACCAGAGCCCTATATAGTGCACTACTTTAGACCAGGCCCCTATATAGTGCACTACTTTAGACCAGAACCCTATATAGTGTACTACTTTAGACCAGGTCCCTATATTGTGTACTACTTTAGACCAGGCCCCTATATAGTGCACTACTTTAGACCAGAGCCCTATATAGTGCACTACTTTAGACCAGATGCCCATGGTTGTCCCTAGGGGGAAACGTTAGGGCGCTATGTAAGGAATAGGGCTCTGGTCTAAAGTAGGGCACTATATAAGGAATAGGGTTCCATTGGGACATGTGTAGTCTCAACCAGAGTGTGTTGCTGGTTAGAGATCCACTTCTCTCTTTCTCTGTTCCTGACGGGTTTATTTTGAAACACTCCTTCTCACTTTCCTTCGCTGCCCCTGTCTGTCTGCGTCTCTGTCTCTGTCTCTGTCTCTGTCTCTGTCTCTGTCTCTGTCTCTGTCTCTCTGTCTCTGTCTCTCTCCCTCTGTCTCTCTCCCTCTCCCTCTGTCTCTCTCTCCGTCTCTCTCTCCGTCTCTCTCTCCGTCTCTCTCTCCGCCTCTCTCTCCGCCTCTCTCTCCGCCTCTCTCTCCGTCTCTCTCTCCGTCTCTCTCTCTCTCTCTCTCCGTCTCTCTCTCTGTCTCTCTCTCCGTCTCTCTCTCCGTCTCTCTCTCCGTCTCTCTCTCCGTCTCTCTCTCTCTCTCTCCGTCTCTCTCCCTCTCTCTCCGTCTCTCTCTCTCCGCCTCTCTCTCCGTCTCTCTCTCTCTCTCTCCGTCTCTCTCTCCGCCTCTCTCTCCGTCTCTCTCTCCGTCTCTCTCTCCGTCTCTCTCTCTCTCTCCGTCTCTCTCTCTCCGCCTCTCTCTCCGTCTCTCTCTCCGTCTCTCTCTCCATCTCTCTCTCCATCTCTCTCTCTCTGTCTCTCTCTCTGTCTCTCTCTCTGTCTCTCTCTCTGTCTCTCTCTCTGTCTCTCTCTCCGTCTCTCTCTCCGTCTCTCTCTCCGTCTCTCTCCGTCTCTCTCTCCGTCTCTCTCTCCGTCTCTCTCTCTCTCTCTCTCTCTCCGTCTCTCTCTCCGTCTCTCTCTCCGTCTCTCTGTCTCTCTCTCCTTCTCTCTCTCCGTCTCTTTCTCTGTCTCTCTCTCCGTCTCTCTCGCCGTCTCTCTCTCTCTCCGTCTCTCTCTCTCTCCGTCTCTCTCTCTCCGTCTCTCTCTCCGTCTCTCCGTCTCTCTCTCCGTCTCTCCGTCTTTCTCCCTCTCCCCCTAGGGATAGTACCACTGTCTGTATCAGTACCATAGTAATGTAGTACTACTGTCTGTATCAGTACCATAGTAATGTAGTACTACTGTCTGTATCAGTACCATAGTAATACAGTACTACTGTCTGTATCAGTACCATAGTAATATAGTACTACTGTCTGTATCAGTACCATAGTAATATAGTACTACTGTCTGTATCAGTACCATAGTAATATAGTACTACTGTCTGTATCAGTACCATAGTGATATACTACTACTGTCTGTATCAGTACCATAGTAATATAGTACTACTCTCTGTATCAGTACCATAGTAATATAGTACTACTGTCTGTATCAGTACCATAGTAATATAGTACTACTGTCTGTATCAGTACCATAGTAATATAGTACTACTGTCTGTATCAGTACCATAGTAATATAGTACTACTGTCTGTATCAGTACCATAGTAATACAGTACTACTGTCTGTATCAGTACCATAGTAATATAGTACTACTGTCTGTATCAGTACCATAGTAATATAGTACTACTGTCTATATCAGTACCATAGTAATATAGTACTACTGTCTGTATCAGTACCATAGTAATATAGTACTACTGTCTGTATCAGTACCATAGTAATATAGTACTACTGTCTGTATCAGTACCATAGTAATATAGTACTACTGTCTGTATCAGTACCATAGTAATATAGTACTACTGTCTGTATCAGTACCATAGTAATATAGTACTACTGTCTGTATCAGTACCATAGTAATATAGTACTACGGTAGACTGTCTACCTCTCAGTCCATGAGACATTTTGTATTTTCATATTGTAAATGAGATTTTCAACCACAAACCAAGTTGTAGAAGTGTGAATTTGAAACACACACACACGCGCACACACACGCACACACACACCCACACACACCAACACACACACATCCACCCACAGACAGACAGACAGACAGACAGACAGACAGACAGACAGACAGACAGACAGAGACACAGACAGACAGACAGACAGACAGACAGACAGACAGACAGACAGACACAGACACAGACACAGACACAGACACAGACGTAGACAGACGTAGACAGACGTAGACAGACAGACAGACCCCTTCAGTAGTCGTTTGCTTTGCTGAGTGGCGACGGCCGTCTCTGGTTGCAGTGTGAGCTGAGGGGTCAAGACAGAATCTCCCTCGGCCCTGCAGTGTGCGTAACAGGACCTAGCCAGTCACTGTTTAATGTGTGTGTGTGTGTGTGTGTGTGTGTGTGTGTGTGTGTGTGTGTGTGTGTGTGTGTGTGTGTGTGTGTGTGTGTGTCTTATTATTCTTCCTCAGGGTGACTTCTGTCATCACACACATCAATACATCTAATATAGAGACAACTGTTGAGGTAATGACTAGGCTATTGTCCCTGTTACGCATCACTACATCTAATATTGAGACAACTGTTGAGGTAATGACTAGGCTATTGTCCCTGTTACGCATCACTACATCTAATATTGAGACAACTGTTGAGGTAATGACTAGGCTATTGTCCCTGTTACGCATCAATACATCTAATATAGAGACAACTGTTGAGGTAAAGACTAGGCTATTGTCCCTGTTACGCATCAATACATCTAATATAGAGACAACTGTTGAGGTAATGACTAGGCTATTGTCCCTGTTACACATCACTACATCTAATATAGAGACAACTGTTGAGGAAATGACTAGGCTATTGTCCCTGTTACGCATCACTACATCTAATATAGAGACAACTGTTGAGGTAATGACTAGGCTATTGTCCCTGTTACACATCAATACATCTAATTTAGAGACAACTGTTGAGGTAATGACTAGGCTATTGTCCCTGTTACGCATCACTACATCTAATATAGAGACAACTGTTGAGGTAACGACTAGGCTATTGTCCCTGTTACACATCAATACATCTAATATAGAGACAACTGTTGAGGTAATGATTGGCAGACTTAGTGGGCAAGAGCTTAAGAGCTCTATGGGTCCTGGTCAACAGTAGAGCTCTATGGGTCCTGGTCAACAGTAGAGCTCTATGGGTCCTGGTCAACAGTAGAGCTCTATGGGTCCTGGTCAACAGTAGAGCTCTATGGGTCCTGGTCAACAGTAGAGCTCTATGGGTCCTGGTCAACAGTAGAGCTCTATGGGTCCTGGTCAACAGTAGAGCTCTGTGGGTCCTGGTCAACAGTAGAGCTCTATGGGTTCTGGTCAACAGTAGAGATCTATGGGTCCTGGTCAACAGTAGACTGGTGAAAGGTGAGTCCAGGTCACTGAGACAGTACCTGTCTTACTTCCTCTAGTCTGTCTGTCTGACTGGTGAAAGGTGAGTCCAGGTCACTGAGACAGTACCTGTCTTACTACCTCTAGTCTGTCTGTCTGACTGGTGACAGGTGAGTCCAGGTCACTGAGACAGTGGACAGTACCTGTCTTACTACCTCTAGTCTGTCTGTCTGACTGGTGAAAGGTGAGTCCAGGTCACTGAGACAGTACCTGTCTTACTTCCTCTAGTCTGTCTGTCTGACTGTTGAAAGGTGAGTCCAGGTCACTGAGACAGTGGACAGTACCTGTCTTACTACCTCTAGTCTGTCTGTCTGACTGGTGAAAGGTGAGTCCAGGTCACTGAGACAGTACCTGTCTTACTTCCTCTAGTCTGTCTGTCTGACTGTTGAAAGGTGAGTCCAGGTCACTGAGACAGTCGACAGTACCTGTCTTACTACCTCTAGTCTGTCTGTCTGACTGGTGAAAGGTGAGTCCAGGTCACTGAGACAGTACCTGTCTTACTTCCTCTAGTCTGTCTGTCTGACTGTTGAAAGGTGAGTCCAGGTCACTGAGACAGTGGACAGTACCTGTCTTACTACCTCTAGTCTGTCTGTCTGACTGGTGAAAGGTGAGTCCAGGTCACTGAGACAGTAGACAGTACCTGTCTTGCTTCCTCTAGTCTGTCTGTCTGACTGGTGAAGGTGAGTCCAGGTCACTGAGACAGTACCTGTCTTACTACCTCTAGTCTGTCTGTCTGATTGTTGAAAGGTGAGTCCAGGTCACTGAGACAGGACCTGTCTTACTACCTCTAGTCTGTCTGTCTGACTGGTGAAAGGTGAGTCCAGGTCACTGAGACAGTGGACAGTACCTGTCTTACTACCTCTAGTTTGTCTGTCTGACTGGTGACAGGTGAGTCCAGGTCACTGAGACAGTACCTGTCTTACTTCCTCTAGTCTGTCTGTCTGACTGGTGAAAGGTGAGTCCAGGTCACTGAGACAGTAACTGTCTTACTACCTCTAGTCTGTCTGTCTGACTGGTGACAGGTGAGTCCAGGTCACTGAGACAGTGGACAGTACCTGTCTTACTACCTCTAGTCTGTCTGTCTGACTGGTGAAAGGTGAGTCCAGGTCACTGAGACAGTACCTGTCTTACTTCCTCTAGTCTGTCTGTCTGACTGTTGAAAGGTGAGTCCAGGTCACTGAGACAGTGGACAGTACCTGTCTTACTACCTCTAGTCTGTCTGTCTGACTGGTGAAAGGTGAGTCCAGGTCACTGAGACAGTAGACAGTACCTGTCTTACTTCCTCTAGTCTGTCTGTCTGACTGGTGAAGGTGAGTCCAGGTCACTGAGACAGTACCTGTCTTACTACCTCTAGTCTGTCTGTCTGATTGTTGAAATGTGAGTCCAGGTCACTGAGACAGGACCTGTCTTACTACCTCTAGTCTGTCTGTCTGACTGGTGAAAGGTGAGTCCAGGTCACTGAGACAGTGGACAGTACCTGTCTTACTACCTCTAGTCTGTCTGTCTGACTGGTGAAAGGTGAGTCCAGGTCACTGAGACAGTACCTGTCTTACTTCCTCTAGTCTGTCTGTCTGACTGGTGAAAGGTGAGTCCAGGACACTGAGACAGTGGACAGTACCTGTCTTACTTCCTCTAGTCTGTCTGTCTGATTGGTGAACGTGAGTCCAGGTCACTGAGACAGTACCTGTCTTACTACCTCTAGTCTGTCTGTCTGACTGTTGAAAGGTGAGTCCAGGTCACTGAGACAGGACCTGTCTTACTACCTCTAGTCTGTCTGTCTGACTGGTGAAAGGTGAGTCCAGGTCACTGAGACAGTCGACAGTACCTGTCTTACTTCCTCTAGTCTGTCTGTCTGACTGGTGAAGGTGAGTCCAGGTCACTGAGACAGTACCTGTCTTACTACCTCTAGTCTGTCTGTCTGATTGTTGAAAGGTGAGTCCAGGTCACTGAGTCAGGACCTGTCTTACTACCTCTAGTCTGTCTGTCTGACTGGTGAAAGGTGAGTCCAGGTCACTGAGACAGTACCTGTCTTACTTCCTCTAGTCTGTCTGTCTGACTGGTGAAAGGTGAGTCCAGGTCACTGAGACAGGACCTGTCTTACTACCTCTAGTCTGTCTGTCTGAATGGTGACAGGTGAGTCCAGGTCACTGAGACAGTGGACAGTACCTGTCTTACTACCTCTAGTCTGTCTGTCTGACTGGTGAAAGGTGAGTCCAGGTCACTGAGACAGTACCTGTCTTACTTCCTCTAGTCTGTCTGTCTGACTGTTGAAAGGTGAGTCCAGGTCACTGAGACAGGACCTGTCTTACTACCTCTAGTCTGTCTGTCTGACTGGTGAAAGGTGAGTCCAGGTCACTGAGACAGTACCTGTCTTACTTCCTCTAGTCTGTCTGTCTGACTGTTGAAAGGTGAGTCCAGGTCACTGAGACAGTGGACAGTACCTGTCTTACTACCTCTAGTCTGTCTGTCTGACTGGTGAAAGGTGAGTCCAGGTCACTGAGACAGTAGACAGTACCTGTCTTACTTCCTCTAGTCTGTCTGTCTGACTGGTGAAGGTGAGTCCAGGTCACTGAGACAGTACCTGTCTTACTACCTCTAGTCTGTCTGTCTGATTGTTGAAAGGTGAGTCCAGG
>NW_026601983.1:20000-28421 GCF_029448725.1 Salvelinus fontinalis
CTATCAGGGGGATGAGGGAGGTTTCTCTCTCGTTCCACCTGGCTATCAGGGGGATGAGGGAGGTTTCTCTCTCCTTCCACCTGGCTATCAGGGGGATGAGGGAGGTTTCTCTCTCGTTCCACCTGGCTATCTTGGGGATGAGGGAGGTTTCTCTCTCCTTCCACCTGGCTATCAGGGGGATGAGGGAGGCTGTGGAGGTTTCTCTCTCCTTCCACCTGGCTATCAAGGGGATGAGGGAGGCTGTGGAGGTTTCTCTCCTTCCACCTGGCCTTCATGGGGATGAGGGAGGTTTCTCTCAGGACAGATTCAGCTCCTTGGATAAAACCAGTATAGATTCAGCTCCATGGATAGATTCAGCTCCATGGATAGATTCAGGATAGATTCAGCTCCATGGATAGATTCAGGGTAGATTCAGCTCCATGGATAGATTCAGGGTAGATTCAGCTCCATGGATAAATTCATGATAGATTCAGCACCATGGATAGATTCAGCTCCATGGATAGATTCAGCTCCATGGATAGATTCAGCTCCATGGATAGATTCAGGATAGATTCAGCTCCATGGATAGATTCAGGGTAGATTCAGCTCCATAGATAGATTCAGGGTAGATTCAGCTCCATAGATAGATTCAGCTCCATGGATAGATTCAGCTCCATGGATAGATTCAGGATAGATTCAGCTCCATGGATAGATTCAGCTCCATGGATAGATTCAGGATAGATTCAGCACCATGGATAGATTCAGCTCCATGGATAGATTCAGGATAGATTCAGCACCATGGATAGATTCAGCACCATGGATAGATTCAGCTCCATGGATAGATTCAGGATAGATTCAGCACCATGGATAGATTCAGCTCCATGGATAGATTCAGCTCCATGGATAGATTCAGGATAGATTCAGATCCATGGATAGATTCAGGATAGATTCAGCTCCATGGATAGATTCAGGATAGATTCAGCTCCATAGATAGATTCAGGGTAGATTCAGCTCCATGGATAGATTCAGCTCCATGGATAGATTCAGGATAGATTCAGCTCCATGGATAGATTCAGCTCCATGGATAGATTCAGGATAGATTCAGCACCATGGATAGATTTAGCTCCATGGATAGATTCAGCTCCATGGATAGATTCAGGATAGATTCAGCTCCATGGATAGATTCAGGGTAGATTCAGATCCATGGATAGATTCAGGATAGATTCAGCTCCATAGATAGATTCAGGATAGATTCAGCTCCATGGATAGATTCAGAATAGATTCAGCTCCATGGATAGATTCAGGATAGATTCAGCTCCATGGATAGATTCAGGGTAGATTCAGCTCCATAGATAGATTCAGGGTAGATTCAGCTCCATGGATAGATTTAGGATAGATTCAGCTCCATAGATAGATTCAGCTCCATGGATAGATTCAGGGTAGATTCAGCTCCATAGATAGATTCAGGGTAGATTCAGCTCCATGGATAGATTCAGAATAGATTCAGCTCCATAGATAGATTCAGGGTAGATTCAGCTCCATGGATAGATTCAGAATAGATTCAGCTCCATAGATAGATTCAGGATAGATTCAGCTCCATGGATAAATTCAGGATAGATTCAGCTCCATGGATAGATTCAGGATAGATTCAGCTCCATAGATAGATTCAGGGTAGATTCAGCTCCATGGATAGATTCAGAATAGATTCAGCTCCATAGATAGATTCAGGATAGATTCAGCTCCATAGATAGATTCAGGGTAGATTCAGATCCATGGATAGATTCAGGATAGATTCAGGATAGATTCAGCTCCATGGATAGATTCAGGATAGATTCAGCTCCATGGATAGATTCAGGGTAGATTCAGCTCCATAGATAGATTCAGGGTAGATTCAGATCCATGGATAGATTCAGGACAGATTCAGGATAGATTCAGGATAGATTCAGCTCCATATATAGATTCAGGATAGATTCAGCTCCATGGATAGATTGAGGTCAGATTCAGCTCCATAGATAGATTCAGGATAGATTCAGCTCCATATATAGATTCAGGATAGATTCAGCTCCATGGATAGATTGAGGTCAGATTCAGCTCCATAGATAGATTCAGGACAGATTCAGGATAGATTCAGCTCCATGGATAGATTCAGGGTAGATTCAGCTCCATGTATAGATTCAGGGTAGATTCAGCTCCATAGATAGATTCAGGACAGATTCAGGATAGATTCAGCTCCATGGATAGATTCAGGTCAGATTCAGCTCCATAGATAGATTCAGGACAGATTCAGGATAGATTCAGCTCCATAGATAGATTCAGGATAGATTCAGCTCCATGTATAGATTCAGGGTAGATTCAGCTCCATAGATAGATTCATGATAGATTCAGCTCCATGGATAGACTCAGGGTAGATTCAGATCCATGCATAGATTCAGGGTAGATTCACCTCCATGGATAGATTCAGGGTAGATTCAGATCCATGGATAGATTCAGGGTAGATTCAGCTCCATGGATAGATTCAGGATAGATTCAGCTCCATGGATAGATTCAGGACAGATTCAGGATAGATTCAGCTCCATGGATAGATTCAGGGTAGATTCAGCTCCATAGATAGATTCAGGGTAGATTCAGCTCCATGGATAGATTCAGGATAGATTCAGCTCCATGGATAGATTCAGAATAGATTCAGCTCCATGGATAGATTCAGGGTAGATTCAGCTCCATGGATAGATTCAGGGTAGATTCAGCTCCATGGATAGATTCAGGGTAGATTCAGCTCCATGGATAGATTTAGGATAGATTCAGCTCCATGGATAGATTCAGCTCCATGGATAGATTCAGGGTAGATTCAGCTCCATGGATAGATTCAGGGTAGATTCAGCTCCATGGATAGATTTAGGATAGATTCAGCTCCATGGATAGATTCAGCTCCATGGATAGATTCAGGGTAGATTCAGCTCCATGGATAGATTCAGGGTAGATTCAGCTCCATGGATAGATTCAGGATAGATTCAGCTCCATAGATAGATTCAGGGTAGATTCAGATCCATGGATAGATTCAGGGTAGATTCAGCTCCATATATAGATTCAGGATAGATTCAGCTCCATGGATAGATTCAGAATAGATTCAGCTCCATGGATAGATTCAGAATAGATTCAGCTCCATAGATAGATTCAGGATAGATTCAGCTCCATAGATAGATTCAGGGTAGGTTCAGATCCATGGATAGATTCAGGACAGATTCAGGATAGATTCAGCTCCATGGATAGATTCAGGGTAGATTCAGCTCCATGGATAGATTCAGGGTAGATTCAGCTCCATGGATAGATTCAGTGTAGATTCAGCTCCATGGATAGATTCAGGGTAGATTCAGCTCCATGGATATATTCAGGATAGATTCAGATCCATAGATATATTCAGGGTAGATTCAGCTCCATAGATAGATTCAGGACAGATTCAGGGTAGATTCAGCTCCATAGATAGATTCAGGACAGATTCAGGATAGATTCAGCTCCATAGATAGATTCAGGACAGATTCAGGATAGATTCAGCTCCATAGATAGATTCAGGGTAGATTCAGCTCCATAGATAGATTCATGATAGATGGACACTCTTACTGACAGTTGTGGCTGCTTCGTGTGATGTATTGGTGTCTCTACCTTCTTGCCCTTTGTGCTGTTGTCTGTGTCCAATAATGTTTGTACCATGTTTTGTGCTGCTACAATGTTGTGTTGCTACCATGTTGTTGTCATGATGTGCTGCTACCATGTTGTTGTCATGATGTGTTTCTACCATGTTGTTGTCATGATGTGTTGCTACCATGTTGTTGTCATGATGTGCTGCTACCATGCTGTTGTCATGATGTGTTGCTACCATGTTGTTGTCATGATGTGCTCCTACCATGTTGTTGTCACTATGTGCTGCTACAATGTTGTGTTGCTACCATGCTGTTGTCATGATGTGTTTCTACCATGTTGTTGTCATGTTGTGTTCCTGCCATGTTGTTGTCATGATGTGTTGCTACCATGTTGTTGTCATGTGTTACTACCATGTTGTTGTCATGTTGTGTTGCTACCATGTTGTTGTCATGATGTGTTGCTGCCATGTTGTTGTCATGATGTGTTGCTACCATGTTGTTGTCATGTGTTACTACCATGTTGTTGTCATGTTGTGTTGCTACCATGTTGTTGTCATGATGTGTTGCTACCATGTTGTTGTCATGTGTTACTACCATGTTGTTGTCATGTTGTGTTGCTACCATGCTGTTGTCATGATGTGCTCCTGCCATGTTGTTGTCATGATGTGTTGCTACCATGTTGTTGTCATGTGTTACTACCATGTTGTTGTCATGTTGTGTTGCTACCATGCTGTTGTCATGATGTGCTCCTGCCATGTTGTTGTCATGATGTGTTGCTGCCATGTTGTTGTCATGATGTGCTGCTACCATGTTGTTGTCATGATGTGCTCCTGCCATGTTGTTATCATGATGTGTTGCTGCCATGTTGTTGTCATGATGTGTTGCTACCATGTTGTTGTCATGATGTGCTCCTGCCATGTTGTTGTCATGATGTGTTGCTACCATGTTGTTGTCATGATGTGCTGCTACCATGTTGTTGTCATGATGTGCTCCTGCCATGTTGTTGTCATGATGTGTTTCTACCATGTTGTTGTCATGATGTGTTGCTGCCATGTTGTTGTCATGATGTGCTGCTACCATGTTGTTGTCATGATGTGTTGCTACCATGTTGTTGTCATGATGTATTGCTACCATGTTGTTGTCATGATGTGTTGCTGCCATGTTGTTGTCATGATGTATTGCTACCATGTTGTTGTCATGATGTGTTGCTGCCATGTTGTGTTGCTACCATGTTGTTGTCATGATGTGTTGCTACCATGTTGTTGTCATGATGTGTTGCTGCCATGTTGTTGTCATGATGTGCTCCTGCCATGTTGTTGTCATGATGTGTTGCTACCATGTTGTTGTCATGATGTGCTGCTACCATGTTGTTGTCATGATGTGTTGCTACCATGTTGTTGTCATGATGTGCTGCTACCATGTTGTTGTCATGTTGTGTTGCTACCATGTTGTTGTCATGATGTGTTGCTACCATGTTGTTGTCATGATGTGCTGCTACCATGTTGTTGTCATGATGTGTTGCTACCATGTTGTTGTCATGATGTGTTGCTGCCATGTTGTTGTCATGATGTGTTGCTACCATGTTGTTGTCATGATGTGCTGCTGCCATGTTGTTGTCATGATGTATTGCTACCATGTTGTTGTCATGATGTGTTGCTGCCATGTTGTTGTCATGATGTGTTGCTACCATGTTGTTGTCATGATGTGTTGCTACCATGTTGTTGTCATGATGTGTTGCTACCATGTTGTTGTCATGATGTGTTGCTACCATGATGTTGTCATGATGTGTTGCTACCATGTTGTTGTCATGATGTGTTGCTGCCATGTTGTTGTCATGATGTGTTTCTACCATGTTGTTGTCATGATGTGTTGCTACCATGTTGTTATCATGATGTGTTGCTACCATGTTGTTGTCATGATGTGTTACTACCATGTTGTTGTCATGATGTGCTGCTACCATGTTGTTGTCATGATGTGTTGCTACCATGTTGTTGTCATGATGTGTTGCTACCATGTTGTTGTCATGATGTGCTGCTACCATGTTGTTGTCATGATGTGTTTCTACCATGTTGTTGTCATGATGTGTTGCTGCCATGTTGTTGTCATGATGTGTTGCTGCCATGTTGTTGTCATGATGTGCTGCTACCATGTTGTTGTCATGATGTGTTGCTACCATGTTGTTGTCATGATGTGTTGCTACCATGTTGTTGTCATGATGTGTTGCTACCATGTTGTTGTCATGATGTGTTGCTGCCATGTTGTTGTCATGATGTGCTGCTACCATGTTGTTGTCATGTGTTGCTGCCATGTTGTTGTCATGATGTGCTGCTACCATGTTGTCATGATGTGTTTCTACCATGTTGTTGTCATGATGTGTTACTACCATGTTGTTGTCATGATGTGCTCCTGCCATGTTGTTGTCATGATGTGTTGCTACCATGTTGTTGTCATGATGTGCTCCTGCCATGTTGTTGTCATGATGTGTTGCTACCATGTTGTTGTCATGATGTGCTCCTACCATGTTGTTGTCATGATGTGTTGCTACCATGTTGTTGTCATGATGTGCTCCTACCATGTTGTTGTCATGATGTGCTGCTACCATGTTGTTGTCATGATGTGTTGCTACCATGTTGTTGTCATGATGTGTTGCTACCATGTTGTTGTCATGATGTGTTGCTACCATGTTGTTGTCATGATGTGTTGCTGCCATGTTGTTGTCATGATGTGTTGCTACCATGTTGTCATCATGATGTGCTGCTACCATGTTGTTATCATGATGTGTTGCTACCATGTTGTTGTCATGATGTGTTGCTACCATGTTGTTGTCATGATGTGTTGCTACCATGTTGTTGTCATGATGTGTTGCTACCATGTTGTTGTCATGATGTGTTGCTACCATGTTGTTGTCATGATGTGTTGCTGCCATGTTGTTGTCATGATGTGTTGCTGCCGTGTTGTTGTCATGATGTGTTGCTACCATGTTGTTGTCATGATGTGTTGCTACCATGTTGTTGTCATGATGTGTTGCTGCCATGCTGTGTTGTCTTATGTCTCTCTTTATGTAGTGTTGTGGTGTTTCTCTTGTCGTGATGTGTGTGTTGTCCTATATTTATATATATACATATATTTTTAAATCCCAGGCCCCATCCCCGCATGAGGACTTTTGGTAGGCCTTCATTGCAAATAAGAATTTGTTCTTAACTGACTTGCCTAGTTAAATAAAGGTTAAATAAATAAATACATATATTCAGCTCCATGGAACGATGCATATACTAAATTTTTGCATTAGTGCAGAATAAACATTTTGTATTTTTGGTCCACGGGACCCGTTGTAATTTTTCTTCGGAAACGGGATACCGGTCATCGGTATTATACCCTAGACAATACTGATGGGGATGATATATACTGTAAATGATGACGTCTCTCTCTCTCTCTCTCTCTCTCTCTCTCTCTGTCCCTCTCTCTCTCTCTCTCTGTCCCTCTCTCTCTCTCTCTCTCTGTCCCTCTCCCTCGCTCTCTTTCTCCCTCCCTCCCTCCATATCTCTCTCTCTCTCTCTGTCCTCTCTCTCTCTCTCTCTCTCTCTCTGTCCTCTCTCTCTCTCTCTCTCTCTCTGTCCCTCTCTCTCTCTCTCTCTCTGTCCCTCTCTCGCTCTCTCTCTCTGTCCCTCGCTCTCTCTCTCTGTCCCTCTCTCTCGCTCTCTCTCTCTGTCCCTCTCTCTCTCTCTGTCCTCTCTCTCGCTCTCTCTCTCTGTCCCTCTCTCTCTCTCTCTCTCTCTCTCTCTCTCTCTCTGCTCTCTCTCTCTCTCTCTCTGTCCCTCTCTCTCTGTCCCTCTCTCTCTGTCCCTCTCTCTCCTCTCTCTCTCTCTGTCCCTCTCTCTCTCTCTCTCTCTGTCCCTCTCTCTGTCCTCTCTCTGTCTCTCTCTCTGTCCCTCTCTCTGTCCCTCTCTCTGTCCCTCTCTCTGTCCTCTCTCTCTGTCCCTCTCTCTTCCCTCTCTCTCTCTCTCTCTCTCTCTCGCTCTCTCTCTCTGTCCCTCTCTCTGCTCTCTCTCTCTCTGTCCTCTCTCTCGCTCTCTCTCTCTGTCCCTCCTCTCTCTCTCTCGCTCTCGTCTCTCTCTCGTCTCCTCTCTCTCCGCTCTCTCTCTCGCTCTCTCTCCTCTCTCTCTCTCTCTCTCTCTGTCCCTCTCTCTGTCCCTCTCTCTGTCCCTCTCTCTGTCTCTCTCTCTGTCCCTCTCTCTGTCCCTCTCTCTGTCCCTCTCTCTGTCCCTCTCTCTGTCCCTCTCTCTGTCCCTCTCTCTCTCTCTCTCTCTCTGTCCTCTCTCTCTCTCTCTGTCCCTCTCTCTCTCTCTCTCTCGTCCCTCTCTCTCTCGCTCTCTCTCTCTGCTCTCTCTCTCTCTCTCTCTCTCTCTCGCTCTCTCTCTCTCTCGCTCTCTCGCTCTCTCGCTCTCTCGCTCTCTCGCTCTCTCGCTCTCTCGCTCTCTCTGTCCCTCTCTCTGTCCCTCTCTCTCTCTGTCCCTCTCTCTCTCTCTCTCTCTCTCTCTCTCTCTCTCTCTGTCCCTCTCTCTCTCTCTCTCTCCCTCTCTCTCTCTCTCTGTCCCTCTCTCTCGCTCTCTCTCTCTGTCCCTCTCTCTCTCTCTCTGTCCCTCTCTCTCGCTCTCTCTCTCTGTCCCTCTCTCTCGCTCTCTCTCTCTGTCCCTCTCTCTCGCTCTCTCTCTCTGTCCCTCTCTCTCGCTCTCTCTCTCGCTCTCTCTCTCTGTCCTCTCTGTCCCTCTCTCTGTCCCTCTCTGTCCCTCTCTCTCTCTCTGTCCCT
>NW_026601984.1:0-15000 GCF_029448725.1 Salvelinus fontinalis
AGGTCTCTGGTGTTGAAATTGTTTGTTTTGAGGTTGTTTATTATCTATTTTATTTTAATTGGAATATAAATTGTTCTTCCTGTTGTGAGAAACCGTCTGTCTCTAGAACCTGTATATCTATCTGTCTCTAGAACCTGTATATCTATCTGTCTCTAGAACCTGTATATCTATCTGTCTCTAGAACCTGTATATCTATCTGTCTCTAGAACCTGTATATCTATCCGTCTCTAGAACCTGTATATCTATCCGTCTCTAGAACCTGTATATCTATCTGTCTCTAGAACCTGTATATCTATCTGTTTCTAGAACCTGTGTATCTATCCGTCTCTAGAACCTGTATATCTATCTGTCTCTAGAACATGTATATCTATCTGTCTCTAGAACCTGTATATCTATCCGTCTCTAGAACCTGTATATCTATCCGTCTCTAGAACCTGTATATCTATCCGTCTCTAGAACCTGTATATCTATCTGTCTCTAGAACCTGTATATCTATCTGTCTCTAGAACCTGTATATCTATCCCTTTCTAGAACCTGTATATCTATCCGTCTCTAGAACCTGTATATCTATCCGTCTCTAGAACCTGTATATCTATCTGTCTCTAGAACCTGTATATCTATCCGTCTCTAGAACCTGTATATCTATCTGTCTCTAGAACCTGTATATCTATCTGTCTCTAGAACATGTATATCTATCCCTTTCTAGAACCTGTATATCTATCCGTCTCTAGAACCTGTATATCTATCTGTCTCTAGAACCTATATATCTATCCGTCTCTAGAACCTGTATATCTATCTGTCTCTAGAACCTATATATCTATCCGTCTCTAGAACCTGTATATCTATCCCTTTCTAGAACCTGTATATCTATCTGTCTTTAGAACCTGTATATCTATCTGTCTCTAGAACCTGTATATCTATCCCTTTCTAGAACCTGTATATCTATCCGTCTCTAGAACCTGTATATCTATCCGTCTCTAGAACCTGACGACCATAGACGACTCCCGTTCAGCGTGTTAGGGTTCCTCTGACTGATCTAGAACCTGTATATCTATCCGTCTCTAGAACCTGATCTCGGCGGCAACGGGGATGAACCTGACGACGGTAGACGACCCCGTCCAGAGGAAGTTCCTCCCCAGCTTCCTGAGGGGCGTGGCCGAGGAGAACAAGCTTGTGACGTCACCCAATTTCGTGGTCACCCAGGCCCTCGTGGCCCTACTCGCTGATAAAGGGGCCCGGCTGAGACCCAACTATGACAAGACTGACGTGGAGAAGAGAGGTTCGTAAGACCTGGAGTCGGCTACTGTGGTCGTCAGAGATTTCTAGGCATTGCGTTATCGTCATACGTTGTCTGTCATCGACATGTCATTATGCCGTATCGTCATATTCAATAGAGTTTTGTAACTGACTATGTCCGTTTTGTTTGTAAAATTGCATTATGGGATGAACAAAGATATTTCTCAGCTCATTTAGAATGTTTAATTTAAGAAATGGTTGAAACGGGGGGACAGGGGGGGGGCAGTGATTGTAGATTTGTAGTCGCCTCGTATTTTCAGATTGTCTGCATGGATGTAGCTACTAGCTAATGTTAGCAGTTTGTGCTAGCCTCCATAGTGCCCAATGCTAGTTGTCATTATCACCGTAGTGTTTTGGACCAGGCATTGTGTTATATTATAATTAACATCCTCTCATCTCTTCCCCCAAATCACTCACCGTTCCTTCTTCCACCCCTTTTGTTTTCGTTCCAGCAGGTTTAATTGCACATTTGTATACCCATCCTTCCTATAATCCCACTGCTGTAGGACCGCTGGAGCTGGCCAACGCGCTGGCTGCTTGCTGCCTGTCTTCCCGTCTGTCCTCGGGACACCGGCAGTGGGCCGCTCAGCAGCTGGTCCGCACGCTGGCCGCTCACGACAGAGACAACCAGAGCCGGCCTCAAACCTTCGCCGACATGGCGGGTGACCTGCGCAAGTGCTCTTCTGTGAAGTTGGAGGCTCACCAGAGCAGGGTGAGTACCGGAGGGGTTAGGGTGAGTACCGGAGGGGTTAGGGTGGAGGGGTTAGGGTGAGTACCGGAGGGGTTAGGGTGGAGGGGTTAGGGTGGAGGGTGAGTACCGGAGGGGTTAGGGTGGAGGGTTAGGGTGAGTACCGGAGGGGTTAGGGTGAGTACCGGAGGGGTTAGGGTGGAGGGGTTAGGGTGAGTACTGGAGGGGTTAGGGTGAGTACCGGAGGGGTTAGGGTGAGTACCGGAGGGGTTAGGGTGGAGGGGTTAGGGTGAGTACTGGAGGGGTAGAGGGTTGTTAGGATTCAGACCTTTGCCGACATGGTGGGTGACCTGGTCAAGTGCTCTTCCGTCACGTCGGAGGCTCAACAGAGCAGAGAGTTCTGTGTGTCTACTGGTATAGAATACACTGTGTAGGGTAGTAGAACCCTCTAGTTCTGTGTGTCTACTGGTATAGAATACACTGTGTAGGGTAGTAGAACCCTCTCTAGTTCTGTGTGTCTACTGGTATAGAATACACTGTGTAGGGTAGTAGAACCCTCTCTAGTTCTGTGTGTCTACTGGTATAGAATACACTGTGTAGGGTAGTAGAACCTTCTAGTTCTGTGTGTCTACTGGTATAGAATACACTGTGTAGGGTAGTAGAACCCTCTAGTTCTGTGTGTCTACTGGTATAGAATACACTGTGTAGGGTAGTAGAACCCTCTAGTTCTGTGTGTCTACTGGTATAGAATACACTGTGTAGGGTAGTAGAACCCTCTAGTTCTGTGTGTCTACTGGTATAGAATACACTGTGTAGGGTAGTAGAACACTCTAGTTCTGTGTGTCTACTGGTATAGAATACACTGTGTAGGGTAGTAGAACCAGAGATATAGAACCCTCTAGTTCTGTTTGTCTACTGGTATAGAATACACTGTGTAGGGTAGTAGAACCCTCTAGTTCTATGTGTCTACTGGTATAGAATACACTGTGTAGGGTAGTAGAACCCTCTAGTTCTGTGTGTCTACTGGTATAGAATACACTGTGTAGGGTAGTAGAACCCTCTAGTTCTGTGTGTCTACTGGTATAGAATACACTGTGTAGGGTAGTAGAACCAGAGATATAGAACCCTCTAGTTCTGTGTGTCTACTGGTATAGAATACACTGTGTAGGGTAGTAGAACCAGGGAAATAGAACCCTCTAGTTCTATGTGTCTACTGGTATAGAATACACTGTGTAGGGTAGTAGAACCCTCTAGTTCTGTGTGTCTACTGGTATAGAATACACTGCGTAGGGTAGTAGAACCCTCTAGTTCTGTGTGTCTACTGGTATAGAATACACTGCGTAGGGTAGTAGAACCAGGGAAATAGAACCCTCTAGTTCTGTGTGCAGCGCCACCTTGAAGTCTTTCTTGCCGGTGTCAAGGTTGCTCAAACTGTGTGACATGACTTTTGTAGAAGAGCCACTCTGACCCCATTAGTAGAATAGTCCCTTCCCCCTCCTCTCATGTTCCTAATCTCTCTGTCTGTCCGTCCATTCGTCTCCATTTGTTCCTGAATTTAACTGATTCATTAATGAACGTTCCCTGACTCCCTCCTCCTCGTCCCTCCCAGAGCAGCTCATCATCTGTTACTTCCTGAATTAGTCTGCAGCCTGTACTCCCTCTCTACTCCCCTCTCTACTCCCCCCTCTACTCCCCTCTCTACTCCCTCTCTACTCCCCTCATGAGGGTATCTATCTAACAACAAATCAGCTGTGGGAATGTTTTAAGTTGAACTTTTATGGCTGTGGCCCTGTTGGTTTTCTCTTCCATCTGATCATTAACCCACCTGGTGTCTGGGGTCTAAATCAGTCCCTGATCATTAACCCACCTGGTGTCTGGGGTCTAAATCAGTCCCTGATCATTAACCCACCTGGTGTCTGGGGTCTAAATCAGGCCCTGATCATTAACCCACCTGGTGTCTGGGGTCTAAATCAGGCCCTGATCATTAACCCACCTGGTGTCTGGGGTCTAAATCAGTCCCTGATCATTAACCCACCTGGTGTCTGGGGTCTAAATCGGTCCCTGATCATTAACCCACCTGGTGTCTGGGGTCTAAATCAGTCCCTGATCATTAACCCACCTGGTGTCTGGGGTCTAAATCAGTCCTTGATCATTAACCCACCTGGTGTCTGAGGTCTAAATCAGTCCCTGATCATTAACCCACCTGGTGTCTGAGGTCCAAATCAGTCCCTGATCATTAACCCACCTGGTGTCTGAGGTCTAAATCAGTCCCTGATCATTAACCCACCTGGTGTCTGGGGTCTAAATCAGTCCCTGATCATTAACCCACCTGGTGTCTGGGGTCTAAATCAGTCCGTGATCATTAACCCACATGGTGTCTGGGGTCTAAATCAGTCCCTGATCATTAACCCACCTGGTGTCTGGGGTCTAAATCAGTCCCTGATCATTAACCCACCTGGTGTCTGGGGTCTAAATCAGTCCCTGATCATTAACCCACCTGGTGTCTGAGGGACAATGGAAATAAATGCTTCGAGGTCAGAGTTGAGTTTGAAGGGTCTAGAAGATGGGTGACTTGAAGGTCGTTCATGGCAGCGCTCTTACTTCTGATACTGTTAGATTTTAACCGAGGGTCGTTTCATGTGTCGTCCCAGGTGATGTCCCTGTATTGTTGATAACCGAGGGTCGTTTTATGTGTCATCCCAGGTGATGTCCCTGTATTGTTGATAACCGAGGGTCGTTTTATGTGTCGTCCCAGGTGATGTCCCTGTCTTGTTGATAACCGAGGGTCGTTTTATGTGTGGTCCCAGGTGATGTCACTGTCTTGTTGATAACCGAGGGTCGTTTTATGTGTCGTCCCAGGTGATGTCCCTGGCTTGTTGATAACCGAGGGTCGTTTTATGTGTCGTCCCAGGTGATGTCCCTGTATTGTTGATAACCAAGGGTCGTTTTATGTGTGGTCCCAGGTGATGTCCCTGTATTGTTGATAACCAAGGGTCGTTTTATGTGTGGTCCCAGGTGATGTCCCTGTATTGTTGATAACCGAGGGTCGTTTTATGTGTCGTCCCAGGTGATGACCCTGTCTTGTTGATAACCGAGGGTCGTTTTATGTGTCGTCCCAGGTGATGTCCCTGTATTGTTGATAATCGAGGGTCGTTTTATGTTTGGTCCCAGGTGATGTCCCTGTATTGTTGATAACCGAGGGTCGTTTTATGTGTTGTCCCAGGTGATGTCCCTGTATTGTTGATAACCGAGGGTCGTTTTATGTGTGGTCCCAGGTGATGTCCCTGTCTTGTTGATAACCGAGGGTCGTTTTATGTGTGGTCCCAGGTGATGTCCCTGTATTGTTGATAACCGAGGGTCGTTTTATGTGTGGTCCCAGGTGATGTCCCTGTCTTGTTGATAACCGAGGGTCGTTTTATGTGTCGTCCCAGGTGATGTCCCTGTCTTGTTGATAACCAAGGGTCGTTTTATGTGTGGTCCCAGGTGATGTCCCTGTATTGTTGATAACCGAGGGTCGTTTTATGTGTGGTCCCAGGTGATGTCCCTGTCTTGTTGATAACCGAGGGTCGTTTTATGTGTCGTCCCAGGTGATGTCCCTGTATTGTTGATAACCGAGGGTCGTTTTATGTGTGGTCCCAGGTGATGTCCCTGTATTGTTGATAATCGAGGGTCGTTTTATGTTTGGTCCCAGGTGATGTCCCTGTATTGTTGATAACCGAGGGTCGTTTCATGTGTTGTCCCAGGTGATGTCCCTGTATTGTTGATAACCGAGGGTCGTTTTATGTGTCGGCCCAGGTGATGTCCCTGTATTGTTGATAACCGAGGGTCATTTTATGTGTGGTCCCAGGTGATGTCCCTGTATTGTTGATAACCGACGGTCGTTTTATGTGTCGTCCCAGGTGATGTCCCTGTCTTGTTGATAACCGAGGGTCGTTTTATGTGTCGTCCCAGGTGATGTCCCTGTATTGTTGATAACCGAGGGTCGTTTTATGTGTCGTCCCAGGTGATGTCCCTGTATTGTTGATAACCGAGGGTCGTTTTATGTGTCGTCCCAGGTGATGTCCCTGTCTTGTTGATAACCAAGGGTCGTTTTATGTGTGGTCCCAGGTGATGTCCCTGTATTGTTGATAACCGAGGGTCGTTTTATGTGTGGTCCCAGGTGATGTCCCTGTCTTGTTGATAACCGAGGGTCGTTTTATGTGTCGTCCCAGGTGATGTCCCTGTATTGTTGATAACCGAGGGTCGTTTTATGTGTGGTCCCAGGTGATGTCCCTGTCTTGTTGATAACCGAGGGTCGTTTTATGTGTGGTCCCAGGTGATGTCCCTGTATTGTTGATAACCGAGGGTCGTTTTATGTGTGGTCCCAGGTGATACCCCTGCCTTGTTGATAACCGAGGGTGGTTCTATGTGTCGTCCCAGGTGATGTCCCTGTATTGTTGATAATCGAGGGTCGTTTTATGTTTGGTCCCAGGTGATGTCCCTGTATTGTTGATAACCGAGGGTCGTTTTATGTGTTGTCCCAGGTGATGTCCCTGTCTTGTTGATAACCGAGGGTCGTTTTATGTGTGGTCCCAGGTGATACCCCTGCCTTGTTGATAACCGAGGGTGGTTCTATGTGTGGTCTCAGGTGATGTCCCTGTATTGTTGATAACCGAGGGTCGTTTTCGTCTATCTATCTATCTAGTTCGTCTATCTAGGCCTCGTAAAGTGTTAATGAAGACTTTGTTATAATGTGTGATAAAGTTTGACTGTGTGTTTAGATAAATGAGAATCCTTATGTGTTGCATAATACAGGCCTTATAGAGGGTTTATGAAGACCTTATTTAAACATAAATATATATATATTACATTTGTTTTCCCTTTTATTTAACTAGGTCAGTCAGTTAAGAACAAATTCTTATTTAAAATAACGGCCAAACCCTGACGACGCTGGGCCAATTGTGCACCGCCCCACGGGATAAATGAGCATCCTTATGTGTTGCGTAACACAGGCCTTATAGAGGGTTTATGAAGACCTTATGAAGGGTTATGGATGCTTCGTTACGCCATGTGAAACGTGGTGTGTTTTCTCCAGGTGATCACGTGTGGTTGGTGCAGTAGGAAAGGCCTGCTGGCCACCAGCGGTAACGATGGAACAGTCCGGGTGTGGAGCGTTACTCAGAACCAGTACACCCTCCAGCTGACCTGCGTCTTCAACAGAACGTAAGCAGCACCTCTCACCTCTGACCTCTCACCTCTGGAGACATGCTTAATATGCAATAAAACACTTCATTTGCTCTTTTTTAACCAAAACACAGACTAGCTTTCAGTCTACTACAGACTTCTGTACTTACTGTGATGTGATATTACTGTGACTGTGATGTGATATTACTGTGACTGTGATGTGATATTACTGTGACTGTGATGTGATATTACTGTGACTGTGATGTGATATTACTGTGACTGTGATGTGATATTACTGTGACTGTGATGTGATATTACTGTGATGTGATATGATATTACTGTGACTGTGATGTGATGTGATGTGATATTACTGTGACTGTGATGTGATATTACTGTGACTATGATGTGATATTACTGTGACTATGATGTGATGTGATATTACTGTGACTGTGATGTGATATTACTGTGACTGTGATGTGATATGATTTTACTGTGACTGTGTTGTGATATTACTGTGACTGTGATGTGATATTACTGTGACTGTGATGTGATATTACTGTGACTATGATGTGATATTACTGTGACTATGATGTGATGTGATATTACTGTGACTGTGATGTGATATGATTTTACTGTGACTGTGATGTGATATGATATTACTGTGACTGTGATGTGATATTACTGTGACTGTGATGTGATATTACTGTGACTATGATGTGATATTACTGTGACTGTGATGTGATATTACTGTGACTGTGATGTGATATTACTGTGACTATGATGTGACTGTGATGTGACTGCGACTGTGATGTGATATTACTGTGACTGTGATGTGATATGATATTACTGTGACTGTGATGTGATGTGATATTACTGTGACTGTGATATGATATTACTGTGACTGTGATATGATATTACTGTGACTGTGATGTGATATTACTGTGACTGTGATGTTACTGTGACTGTGATGGGATATTACTGTGACTGTGATGTGATATTACTGTGACTGCGATGTGATATGATCATACTGTGACTGTGATATTACTGTGACTGTGATGTGATATTACTGTGACTGTGATGTGATATTACTGTGACTGTGATGTGATATTACTGTGACTGTGATGTGGTATTACTGTAACTGTGATGTGATATTACTGTGACTGTCACTGTGATGTGATATTACTGTGATTGTGACTGTGATGTGATATTACTGTGACTGTGATGTGATATTACTGTGACTGTGATGTGATATTACTGTGACTGTGATGTGATATGATATTACTGTGACTGTGATGTGATGTGATATTACTGTAACTGTGATGTGATATTACTGTGACTGTGATGTGATATTACTGTGATGTGGTTTTACTGTGACTGTATGTGATATTACTGTGATATGATATTACTGTGACTGTGATGTGATATTACTGTGATGTGATATTACTGTGACTGTGATGTGATATTACTGTGACTGTGATATGATATTACTGTGACTGTGATATGATATTACTGTGATTGTGATATTACTGTGACTGATGTGATATTACTGTGACTGTGATGTGATGTGATATTACTGTGACTGATGTGATATTACTGTGATGTGATATGATTTTACTGTGACTGTATGTGATATTACTGTGACTGTGATGTGATATGATTTTACTGTGACTGTATGTGATATTACTGTTATATGATATTACTGTGACTGTATGTGATATTACTGTGATATGATATTACTGTGATATCATATTACTGCGATTGAAATTATATTACTGTGACTGTGATATGTGGTTGTCTCACCTAGCTATCTTCAGATGAATGCACTGATTGTAAGTTGCTCTGGATAAGAGCTTCTGCTAAATGACTAAAATGTTAATGTGTCTCTCTCTGTGTGTCTCTGTGTGTGTCTCTCTCTGTGTGTCTCTCTCTGTGTGTCTCTCTCTGTGTGTGTGTGTCTCTGTCTCTGTGTGTGTGTGTGTGTCTCTCTGTGTGTGTCTCGGTGTCTGTGTGTGTCTCTGTGTGTGTGTGTCTCTGTGTGTGTGTGTCTCTGTGTCTCTCTCTGTGTCTCTCTCTCTCTGTGTGTCTCTCTCTGTGTGTCTCTCTCTGTGTGTCTCTCTCTCTGTGTGTCTCTCTCTGTGTGTCTCTCTCTGTGTGTGTCTCGGTGTGTGTGTGTGTGTCTCTGTGTGTGTGTGTCTCTGTGTGTCTCTCTGTGTGTGTCTCTCTCTCTCTCTGTGTGTGTGTGTGTGTGTGTGTGTGTGTGTGTGTGTGTGTGTGTGTGTGTGTGTGTGTGTGTGTGTGTGTGTGTGTGTGTGTGTGTGTGTGTGTGTGTGTGTGTGTGTGTGTGTGTGTGTGTGTGTGTGTGTGTGTGTGTGTGTGTGTGTGGTGTGTGTTTCTCTGTGTGTGTGTGTGTCTCTCTGTCTCTGTGTGTGTGTTTCTGTCTCTGTCTCTCTGTGTGTATGTGTCCACAGTGCTGGTTCTCCAGAGGAGGGTGGACAGTGTCTTGGTTCCCCAGGCGACCCCAGTCTGTCTCCTCTGGTCTGGAGCGTCACGGGTAAATACCTGGCTGCTGCCATGGAGAAACTAGTCAACATCTGGCAGGTCAACGGTGAGAGAGACAGTATATACAGACACACACACACACACACACACACACACACACACACACACACACACACACACACACACACAGACACGCACATACACGCACACATACACACACAGACACGCACACACACACAGACACACACAGACACACACAGACACGCACAGACACGCACAGACACACACACACACACACACACACACACACACACACACACAGACACGCACATACACGCACACATACACACACAGACACGCACACACACACAGACACACACAGACACGCACAGACACGCACAGACACACACACACACAGACACGCACAGACACACACACACACAGACACGCACATACACGCACACATACACACACAGACACGCACACACACACAGACACACACAGACACGCACATACACACACACATACATACAGACACGCACATACATACAGACACACACACATACACACACACACACACACACACACACACACACACACACACACACACACACACACACTGTGTAGTGGAGTGGAGCTGGATGGGTTCTGTAGTCCCTGGGTGGGTTCTGTAGTCCCTGGGTGGGTTCTGTAGTCCCTGGGTGGGTTCTGTAGTCCCTGGGTGGGTTCTGTAGTCCCTGGGTGGGTTCTGTAGTCCCTGGGTGGGTTCTGTAGTCCCTGGATGGGTTCTGTAGTCCCTGGGTGGGTTCTGTAGTCCCTGGACGGGTTCTGTAGTCCCTGGACGGGTTCTGTAGTCCCTGGACGGGTTCTGTAGTCCCTGGGTGGGTTCTGTAGTCCCTGGGTGGGTTCTGTAGTCCCTGGGTGGGTTCTGTAGTCCCTGGGTGGGTTCTGTAGTCCCTGGACGGGTTCTGTAGTCCCTGGGTGGGTTCTGTAGTCCCTGGGTGGGTTCTGTAGTCCCTGGGTGGGTTCTGTAGTCCCTGGGTGGGTTCTGTAGTCCCTGGACGGGTTCTGTAGTCCCTGGACGGGTTCTGTAGTCCCTGGGTGGGTTCTGTAGTCCCTGGACGGGTTCTGTAGTCCCTGGGTGGGTTCTGTAGTCCCTGGACGGGTTCTGTAGTCCCTGGGTGGGTTCTGTAGTCCCTGGGTGGGTTCTGTAGTCCCTGGGTGGGTTCTGTAGTCCCTGGACGGGTTCTGTAGTCCCTGGGTGGGTTCTGTAGTCCCTGGACGGGTTCTGTAGTCCCTGGGTGGGTTCTGTAGTCCCTGGGTGGGTTCTGTAGTCCCTGGACGGGTTCTGTAGTCCCTGGGCGGGTTCTGTAGTCCCTGGGTGGGTTCTGTAGTCCCTGGACGGGTTCTGTAGTCCCTGGGTGGGTTCTGTAGTCCCTGGGTGGGTTCTGTAGTCCCTGGGTGGGTTCTGTAGTCCCTGGGTGGGTTCTGTAGTCCCTGGACGGGTTCTGTAGTCCCTGGGTGGGTTCTGTAGTCCCTGGACGGGTTCTGTAGTCCCTGGGTGGGTTCTGTAGTCCCTGGGTGGGTTCTGTAGTCCCTGGACGGGTTCTGTAGTCCCTGGGTGGGTTCTGTAGTCCCTGGACGGGTTCTGTAGTCCCTGGGTGGTAGTTCTGTAGTCCCTGGGTGTGTTCTGTAGTCCCTGGGTGGGTTCTGTAGTCCCTGGGTGGGTTCTGTAGTCCCTGGGTGGGTTCTGTAGTCCCTGGGTGGGTTCTGTAGTCCCTGGACGGGTTCTGTAGTCCCTGGACGGGCAATTTCCTGCGTTCTAAAAGCCGGGCAATTTCCTGCTTAAAACAACCGAATTCACGTCTGCCAATATTTATGTTAGGCTCCTCCTCAGTCTCCTCAGTCCTCAATCTATCTGACCTTTAACCCTTCCACTCTGACCCCGTCCACCAGGTGGTAAGGGTCTGCTGGACGTGCAGCCCCACTGGGTGTCAGCTCTGGCCTGGCCGGAGGGAGAAGCCGTGTCCCTGTGGTGCGGGGAACCCAAAGATGTGTTGCTGGTGGGACGTATGGATGGATCCCTGGGCCTTATAGAGGTCCGCGACGCCTGCACCATGCATCGCACTGAGCTGGACCACTGCTACAGGAAAGATGGTACGTAGTCTGGAGGGGGGACTGACGTGTCCCCAGCTTTCACATAACTGGGACAAGTCTGTTGCGTGTCGTTGGTCGTATGTTTTTATTTTTTACTTCCAGACTTTACTCTGTAACACACTGATCTGAAGTCATGTTGATTTGTGACTGTCCCGATTTGAGACGTCTGATCGTTTTGATATATTTTGGTGTGCATGACGACAGTAATATGTGGGTGTTCCCGTGACCTGAAGTTAGTTTTTCTGTTGTAGTGTCAGTGATCCACATAGCCTGGTACAGTGAGGACAGGCCCTTCGCCGTGGGCTACGCCGACGGGAAGCTGCTGATTGGAACCAAAGAGCCTCTGGAGAAAGGAGCCGTCGTGGTCATCGATGCCCATAAGGTCAACACTATGTCTATATAATAATATCACATTATATTATATAGGTCACTACTATCTCTATATAATAATATCACATTATATTATATAGGTCACTACTATCTCTATATAATAATATCACATTATATTATATAGGTCACCACTATCTCTATATAATAATATCACATTATATTATATAGGTCACCACTATGTCTATATAATAATATCACATTATATTATATAGGTCACCACTATGTCTATATAATAATATCACATTATATTATATAGGTCAACACTATGTCTATATAATACTATCACATTATATTATATAGGTCACTACTATCTCTATATAATAATATCACATTATATTATATAGGTCACCACTATGTCTATATAATAATATCACATTATATTATATAGGTCACTACTATCTCTATATAATAATATCACATTATATTATATCTCTGGAGAAAGGAGCCGTCCTGGTCATCCATAAGGTCACCACTATGTCTATATAATAATAGGGACGGTAGGTGTATTATTAGTTGTAGTATTAGTATTATTATTATTAGTTGTAGTATTATTAGTAGTAGTTGTATTATTAGTAGTAGTAGTGGTAGTAGTAGTATTATTATTATTATTATTAGTTGTAGTATTATTAGTAGTAGTTGTATTATTAGTAGTAGTAGTGGTAGTAGTAGTATTATTAGTAGTATTAGTAGTAGTATTATTATTATTATTATTAGTAGTAGTATTATTAGTAGTAGTTGTATTATTATTAGTAGTAGTGGTATTGTTCGTAGTAGTTTTAGCAGTAGTATTAGTTGTATTATTAGTAGTAGTATTATTATTATTAGTAGTAATTGTATTATTATTATTATTAGTAGTAGTAGTAATATTAGTAGTAGTAGTATTATTATTAGTAGTAGTAATATTAGTAGTAGTAGTATTATTAGTAGTAGTAGTAATATTAGTAGTAGCAGTAATATTAGTAGTAGTAGTAGTATTATTAGTAGTAGTAATTGTATTATTAGTAGTAGTAGTAGTAGTAGCATTATTATTAGTAGTAGTAGTATTATTATTATCAGTAGTAATAGTATTATTATTAGTAGTAGTAGTAGTAGTAGTAATAGTAGTAGTAGTAGTATTATTATTAGTAGTAATTGTATTATTAGTAGTAGTATTAGTAGTAGTAGTTGTAGTAGTATTATTATTATTAGTAGTAGTAGTATTATTATTATTATTAGTATTATTAGTAGTAGTAGTTGTAGTAGTATTATTATTAGTAGTAGTAGTAGTATTATTAGTAGTAGTAATTGTATTATTAGTAGTAGTAGTAGTAGTAGTAGTAGTAGTGGTAGTAGTAGTAGTAGTAGTATTATTATTAGTAGTAGTATTATTATTATTGTTATTAGTAGTAGCAGTTGTATTAGTAGTAGTATTATTAGTAGTAGTAGTACTATTATTAGTAGTAGTAGTGGTAGTAGTAGTATTATTATTAGTAGTAGTAGTATTATTATTATTAGTATTATTAGTAGTAGTAGTTGTAGTAGTATTATTATTAGTAGTAGTATTATTAGTAGTAGTAGTGGTAGTAGTAGTATTATTATTATTATTGGTAGTATTATTAGTAGTAGTAGTGGTAGTAGTAGTATTATTAGTAGTAGTAGTAGTAGTAGTATTATTAGTAGTAGTAGTAGTAGTAGTATTATTATTAGTAGTAGTAGTGGTAGTAGTAGTATTATTAGTAGTTGTAGTATTATTAGTAGTAGTAGTAGTAGTAGTATTAGTAGTAGTGGTATTTTTCGTAGTAGTTTTAGCAGTAGTATTAGTTGTAGTAGTAGTAGTATTATTATTATTCGTAGTAGTAGTATTATTATTATTAGTAGTAGTAGTAGTATTAATATTATTGTTATTATGATGATGATTATTATTAGTATTAATATTATTAGTAGTAGTAGTATTAATGTTTTTGTTATTATGATAATGATTATTATTAGTAGTTGTAGTATTATTATTAGTAGTAGTAGTAGTAGTATTAGTAGTAGTGGTATTTTTCGTAGTAGTTTTAGCAGTAGTATTAGTTGTAGTAGTAGTAGTATTATTATTATTATTAGTAGTATTATTATTATTAGTAGTAGTATTATTAGTAGTAGTATTATTATTATTAGTAGTAGTAGTAGTATTAATATTATTGTTATTATGATGATGATTATTATTAGTATTAATATTATTATTATTATATGTGTCTGTCGCAGGAGTCCATCACCAGTATAAAGTGGGATCCTACTGGTCAGATGCTGTTGACCTGTGCCAAAGAGGACGTGGTGAAGCTATGGTCCAGCCCTGGGTCAGGGTCCAGCCCTGGAGCAGGCTGGACATGTCTGCAGAGTCTCCCCCACCCTGCCCAGGTCAATGGAGTGGCCTGGTGTGGTCTGACTGGACACGGAGCCAGACCTCTCAACATGCTGGCCACGTACGGATGCTATTCAACTGGACTGTGTTGATATTCATTACGTTTTGGTCATGTGTGGAACTGAACTGGACTTTAGTGGACTATAGTGGACTATGTATGTCTTTAGTAGACTATATATGTATATAGTAGACTATAGATGTCTTTAGTGGACTATATATGTCTTTAGTAGACTATATATGTCTTTAGTGGACTATAGATGTCTTTAGTAGACTATATATGTCTTTAGTAGACTATAGTGGATTATAGATGTCTTTAGTAGACTATATATGTCTTTAGTAGACTATAGTGGATTATAGATGTCTTTAGTGGACTATAGATGTCTTTAGTAGACTATAGTGGACTATAGATGTCTTTAGTGGACTA
>NW_026601984.1:20000-25000 GCF_029448725.1 Salvelinus fontinalis
ACTGACTAAAGGATACTACAGTATGGACTGACTAAAGGATACTGCAGTATGGACTGACTAAAGGATACTGCAGTATGGACTGACTAAAGGATTCTACAGTATGGACTGACTAAAGGATTCTACAGTATGGACTGACTCAACTCTGACTAAAGGATTCTACAGTATGGACTGACTCAACTCTGACTAAATGATTCTACAGTATGGACTGACTAAAGGATTCTACAGTATGGACTGACTAAAGGATTCTACAGTATGGACTGACTCAACTCTGACTAAAGGATACTACAGTATGGACTGACTAAAGGATTCTACAGTATGGACTGACTAAAGGATTCTACAGTATGGACTGACTCAACTCTGACTAAAGGATACTGCAGTATGGACTGACTCAACTCTGACTAAATGATACTGCAGTATGGACTGACTCAACTCTGACTAAAGGATACTACAGTATGGACTGACTAAAGGATACTGCAGTATGGACTGACTCAACTCTGACTAAATGATACTGCAGTATGGACTGACTCAACTCTGACTAAATGATACTGCAGTATGGACTGACTCAACTCTGACTAAAGGATACTACAGTATGGACTGACTCAACTATGACTAAAGGATACTACAGTATGGACTGACTAAAGGATTCTACAGTATGGACTGACTAAAGGATTCTACAGTATGGACTGACTCAACTCTGACTAAAGGATACTACAGTATGGACTGACTAAAGGATACTACAGTATGGACTGACTCAACTCTGACTAAAGGATTCTACAGTATGGACTGACTCAACTATGACTAAAGGATTCTACAGTATGGACTGACTAAAGGATACTACAGTATGGACTGACTCAACTCTGACTAAAGGATTCTACAGTATTGACTGACTAAAGGATACTACAGTATGGACTGACTAAAGGATTCTACAGTATGGACTGACTAAAGAATTCTACAGTATGGACTGACTAAAGGATACTGCAGTATGGACTGACTAAAGGATACTACAGTATGGACTGACTAAATGATTCTACAGTATGGACTGACTAAAGAATTCTACAGTATGGACTGACTAAATGATTCTACAGTATGGACTGACTAAAGAATTCTACAGTATGGACTGACTAAAGGATTCTACAGTATGGACTGACTCAACTCTGACTAAAGGATTCTACAGTATGGACTGACTCAACTCTGACTAAAGGATTCTACAGTATGGACTGACTAAAGGATACTACAGTATGGACTGACTAAAGGATTCTACAGTATGGACTGACTAAAGGATACTACAGTATGGACTGACTAAAGGATTCTATAGTATGGACTGACTCAACTCTGACTAAAGGATTCTACAGTATGGACTGACTCAACTCTGACTAAAGGATTCTACAGTATGGACTGACTCAACTCTGACTAAATGATTCTACAGTATGGACTGACTCAACTCTGACTAAAGGATACTACAGTATGGACTGACTAAAGGATTCTACAGTATGGACTGACTCAACTCTGACTAAAGGATACTACAGTATGGACTGACTAAAGGATTCTACAGTATGGACTGACTAAAGGATACTACAGTATGGACTGACTCAACTCTGACTAAAGGATTCTACAGTATTGACTGACTAAAGGATACTGCAGTATGGACTGACTCAACTCTGACTAAAGAATTCTACAGTATGGACTGACTCAACTCTGACTAAAGGATTCTACAGTATGGACTGACTCAACTCTGACTAAAGGATACTACAGTATGGACTGACTAAAGGATTCTACAGTATGGACTGACTAAAGGATACTGCCGTATGGACTGACTAAAGGATACTACAGTATGGACTGACTCAACTCTGACTAAAGGATACTACAGTATGGACTGACTAAAGGATTCTACAGTATGGACTGACTAAAGGATTCTACAGTATGGACTGACTCAACTCTGACTAAAGGATACTACAGTATGGACTGACTAAAGGATACTGCAGTATGGACTGACTAAAGGATTCTACAGTATGGACTGACTAAAGAATTCTACAGTATGGATTGACTAAATGATTCTACAGTATGGACTGACTAAAGGATTCTACAGTATGGACTGACCAAAGGATACTGCAGTATGGACTGACTAAAGAATTCTACAGTATGGACTGACTCAACTCTGACTAAAGGATTCTACAGTATTGACTGACTCAACTCTGACTAAATGATTCTACAGTATGGACTGACTAAAGGATTCTACAGTATGGACTGACTAAAGGATACTACAGTATGGACTGACTAAAGGATACTACAGTATGGACTGACTAAAGGATTCTACAGTATGGACTGACTAAAGGATACTATAGTATGGACTGACTAAAGGATACTACAGTATGGACTGACTAAAGGATACTACAGTATGGACTGACTAAAGGATACTACAGTATGGACTGACTAAAGGATTCTACAGTGGACTGACTCAACTCTGACTAAAGGATACTACAGTATGGACTGACTAAAGGATTCTACAGTATGGACTGACTCAACTCTGACTAAAGGATTCTACAGTATGGACTGACTAAAGGATTCTACAGTATGGACTGACTAAAGGATTCTACAGTATGGACTGACTAAAGGATTCTACAGTATGGACTGACTCAACTCTGACTAAAGGATTCTACAGTATGGACTGACTCAACTCTGACTAAAGGATACTACAGTATGGACTGACTCAACTCTGACTAAAGGATACTACAGTATGGACTGACTCAACTCTGACTAAAGGATTCTACAGTATGGACTGACTCAACTCTGACTAAAGGATTCTACAGTATGGACTGACTCAACTCTGACTAAAGGATACTACAGTATGGACTGACTCAACTCTGACTAAAGGATACTGCAGTATGGACTGACTAAAGGATACTACAGTATGGACTGACTAAAGGATTCTACAGTATGGACTGACTAAAGGATTCTACAGTATGGACTGACTAAAGGATACGACAGTATGGACTGACTAAAGGATACTACAGTATGGACTGACTAAAGGATACTACAGTATGGACTGACTAAAGGATACTACAGTATGGACTGAGTAAAGGATACTACAGTATGGACTGACTAAAGGATACTACAGTATGGACTGACTAAAGGATACTACAGTATGGACTGAAGGATACTACAGTATGGACTGACTAAAGGATTCTACAGTATGGACTGAAGGATACTACAGTATGGACTGACTAAAGGATTCTACAGTATGGACTGACTCAACTCTGACTAAAGGATACTACAGTATGGACTGACTAAAGGATACTACAGTATGGACTGACTAAAGGATACTGCATTACGGGTTAAAGCGACTTCTGCTATGTTCTTGACTCTTGGCTGACTTTCATGGTTCTGTTGTTGTCTTTGTCCTCAGGATGTGTTGGTGGTGAACTGCTCGACAGACTTCATGTCCTCTCACCAGGTGCTCGCCACCTGCCGGACGGCGCTGAAGAAACAGGGGGTTGTGGGATTGAACATGGCTCCGTGTATGAGAGCCTTCCTGGAGAGGCTTCCTGTTATGCTGCAGGAGCAGTACTCATATGAGAAGGTACTGTGTGTGTGTGTGTGTGTGTGTGTGTGTGTGTGTGTGTGTGTGTGTGTGTGTGTGTGTGTGTGTGTGTGTGTGTGTGTGTGTTATTTTGAAAGTAAATGAAAGCCCAGTTTCATTCCAAGTGAATCGATCATAACTGTCAAAAGGCTACCTACTTCCCTTTTTTTAATCGTATTTGTTTCACCCTAGTTGGTAGTCGTAGTTAACGGTTACGATAACATATGCTATAACACCCAAGTGTAAATGTGTACTTCCTGTTTGGTCCTCCAGCCCCATGTAGTGTGTGGAGAACAGCTAGTCCACAGCCCCTACATGCAGTGCCTGGCCTCCCTGGCCGTGGGGCTACACCTGGATCAACTCCTGTGTTCCCCTCCCGTGCCCCCCCACCTCCGCCTCTGTCCCCTGGAGCCAGCCACCTGTACCTGGTCACCCGGCGAGTGGGCGTGGCTAGACTGCTTCTCCACCACGGTGAAGGCAGCGGAGGCCCTGGCTCGGGGCAACACGTTCCCAGAGGCCTTTGCTGTTCCCGACCTGGAGCCTGTACCCAAGGAGGAGATGGTCCTTCTCATGGTGAGGTTTCCCTGATCCCTACAGAAGAACCTGAACCTCTATAGTTCTGACGGACTGGGTCTTTAAAGTACAACTGAACTGGAGAACCAACTTCTCTGGTTGAAAACGCCATATATAACATCATTTAATACGTCATATATAACATAATATAATACGTCATATATAACATCAATATTAGTCAGGACCAAAATGTAATAAAAAGTGTTTATTTTTGGTCATAAAGTCAGTATTTTCCAAAACAGAGTTTTGTAAATTTGACTACAAGAGTTGGTCAGGACTTGAGGGTTGGGTTTTGATTGGCCCAAGGCCCACTTTGTCCAATAATGCTGGTTTAACAGGTGAGGTGATTGCGCTCTGTTCCATCCTACTGCAGAACAGACAGACCTGCACAGCAGCACAGCGGATTAATATAAGAAGAAACGTCACACATTTTTTTTTACTTGAGAAATACTGCACCAAATACCATAGACAGATATAAAACGCACGACTAAAATCTCCTCTGCAATAAAAACATCTAAATGAATGAGAGATTTCTAGAGTTATCTTTGATTAAGTTCTTAGACTATTTTGAGGAGGTGTTCCTGTCTTTGTTCCTATGGCGTCTCATGGGGGGAAACAGCAGGAACTGCCACATCCCAACATCACCCTCAACACTGAAATGTTACCAACATTTGGTCTAGAAGCTGTCTTGTCTCTTTAAGATGTTACCAACATTTGGACTAGAAGCTGTCTTGTCTCTTTAAGATGTAACGAACATTTGGACTAGAACCTGTCTTGTCTCTTTAAGATGTTACCAACATTTGGTCTAGAACCTGTCTTGTCTCTTTAAGATGTTACCAACATTTGGGCT
>NW_026601985.1:0-28325 GCF_029448725.1 Salvelinus fontinalis
TGTATTGGACTTGTTAATGTGTGAAAGTTAAATATTAAAAAAAAAAAAAATAATTCGCGCTCTGCCTTTTCAGTGGAATGTGGGAGGAGTTCCGCTAGCGGAACGGGGGGACGAGACAGGTTAAAGGAGGACTGTAGCATGGAGTCTTAAAGGAGGACTGTAGCATCATGAGGTAGTCACCTGAAATGCATTTCATTTAACATGTGTGCCTTTTTAGAAGTTAAGTTGTGGAATTTCTTTCCTTAACCTGTTTGGGATAGGGGGCAGTATTTTCACGTCCGGATGAAAAGCGTGCCCAAAGTAAACTGCCTGCTACTCAGGCCCAGAAGCTAGGATATGCATATAATTGGTAGATTTGGATAGAAAACACTCAAAAGTTTCTAAAACTGTTAAAATAATGTCTGTGAGTATAACATAACTTATTTGGCAGGTGAAACCCCGAGGACAAACCATCCAGGAGGAATTATTTGTTGTTGAGGTGACTCTTTTTTCAAATGGCTTTGTGTGGCACTTTTCTGTGGAACTTGGTTGCAGTTCCTATTGCTTCCACTAGATGTCAACAGTCTTTAGAAATTGGTTGATGTTTTTCTTTAGAGAAATGAAGAAGTACGGCTATTCAGAATGAGGGTCCAGCCTAGTGCTCTCTAATGTTTTGATGTGCGCTCCAGGTCACGCGCTTCACGTTTTTTTTATCCTGTATTGAACACAGTTTATCCCGTCTTAAATTTTCTTGATTATTTACGTTTTAAAATACCTAAAGTTCGATTAGGAAAGTTGTTTGAAATGTTTGGACAGCGTTTACAGGTAACTTATTAGATATTTTGTAGTCATGCTGGGCGAGTTGGAACCGGTGTTTTTTTTTTATCAACGTGCCCAGAGTGTAACACACTACCCTGCCAGGGACTCAAAATTGACATTTTGGAGGAATTGACGGAATTGATTGAACAAAAGGACCATTTGTGATGTTGTGGCAATGTTGTGTGACAAAACTGCACATTTTCGAGTGGCCTTTTATAATCCCCAGCACAAGGTGCACCTGTGTAATAATCAAGCTGTTCAATCAGCTTCTTGATATGCCACACCTGTCAGGTGGATGGATTATCTTGGCAAAGAATAAATGTTGACTAACGGGGATGTAAAAAATTCTGCAATCTTTTTTGTCAGCTCATGAAACATCCAACACTTTACAACACTTTACATGTTGAGTTTATATTTTTGTTTATTGTATTAACTATCAGTTTTAGGAACATTTACCCAAAATATTTCACCTTATTTTTTACTTTACCCAAAATATGACATCAGCGATAGTTAAAATGTTGAAAATCTGTGAACGTCTAAATAAGAAATTGGTCCATTTAATCAGCATGTGTCGAACCCTTTCAACAACGGGGAGATGTTACTGATGTGCTTTGTATCTTTGATGTAAAAACAAGTTTTGGACTTCCACACAAAATTACTTCTTTAGTTATTTTATGTTTATGGAAGTGTGTAGGTCACATTCTGTATTGTACAGCTATGAAAGTTATATATTTAGAACCACCTGCTGATTGGAATCCAGCGACGTCTGTGTCTTGAGTGTCATAGAACTATCCAGTTTTTTGTGTCCTGACTTGTAAAACAGGATGAAGAAAATAAGTAATGTAAACATATCAGTAATTACCAGGATGCTCTACAACATTTGTTTTAAAATCACACAAAGATTGTTAACCTGTTAGGCGGGTTGCCCCGATGTCGGTACACTTATGACAACATCCAGCTCTATTGCAGGGCGCGAAATTCAAAATCTATTTTTTTTTTTAAATATTTTACTTTCACACATTAACAAGTCCAATACAGCATTTGAAAGATAAACATCCTTTCAATCCAGCCAACATGTCCGATTTTTTAAATGTTTTACAGAGAAAACACCACATATATTTATGTTAGCTCACCACCAAATAAAAAAGTGGACAGACATGTAGCAGCAGCACAAGTATGATTCAAGTAGCATGCACAAGCCAACCTAACTAACCTAGAACCAACCTAAACATCCTAGAAAAAACTACCTCAGATGACAGTCCTATAACATGTTACACAATAAATCTATGTTTTGTTCATAAAATGTGCATATTTTAGCTATAAATCAGTTTATCATAGCTACATCATAGCTAAAAAAATATACAGACACCAACGTCAACTACTAATTACACCTCATAAAACATTTCAGAAAAACATATGGTGGATAGCTAATGAAAGACAAAGATCGTGTGAATAGAGCCAATATTTCCGATTTTTGAAGTGTTTTACAGCGAAAACACAATATATCGTTATATTAGCTTACAACATTAGCTAGCATACGGCAGCATTGATTCTAGTCAAGCGCTAGCATAGCACAGTTCGACAGATATATGAAAAAGCATCCCAAATTGGGTCCTTATCTTTGTTGATATTCCATCAGAATGTTGTAACGGGGTCCATTGTCCAGTACAGTCTTTAGTTGGGTTCCAGAACGAACTATTTCCCTCTTTGGTTAGCAAGCACAATGGCCGTGCGGCGCTAATCTCTCTTTCTTCAAAAAATTCTTCCAAAGCATCACGTCTAAAGTCCAGAATAAATTGCAATAATATAATTAAAGTATATTGAAAAAACATACTTTAGGATGATTTTGTGACATGTATCAAATAATATCGTAGCCAGAGGTCATATTCACCTTTAACGAGCGTATTCCAGGAGCCGAGTCCAGGTTCTACCTCGCGCCCAGAAAAAAAATTAAACTGCGCAGGTCTCACTAGAAGATGTTGTGTTCAGTCCCTGGAAGAGATATTCGACTACTTTTTGCTCTCACTTCCGCATTACACCCAGATGAAGGCGTGTGACGTGTTTCTACGGTCCTAAGTGACATGCCCTTTTATAGACAAGGTCTTAAAGAGAGCCATTGCATTTTGGAAATCTCAATTCTGGATAGGAAATGGGCTGTGAAAATAGTTCTGTTCAACTTAGAGAAATAATTCAAACGTTTTTAGAAACTATAGACTGTTTTCTATCCAATAGTAGTAAATATATGCATATTGTAAGATCAAAAATTTCTTAAGAGGCCGTTTGAAAATGTGCGCATATTTTCCAGTTTTTTCAATATTTACCCTGCAGCCAGAAGAGGTTAAAACTGACCTCAGGTTATTGAGAGATCTGATTTAGGATTTACCCTCGTAGCAAGGTTGTTTTATCATGTGGAGGTTTCATTCGGGTCTCTATTTAAAAATAACACAGTGTCTTTGGCAGGAGAAAGACCAGAATCAGAGGAACCAGAGCCAGGGACATCCAAACCAGCAAGACGACACCAGTGCTCCCACTGTAGAAAGGGTTGTAACCGGTTATGGGACCTGAAACAGCACGAGAAAATACACACAAGGGAGAAGCCTTACCACTGCTCCCAGTGTGGAAAGAGTTTTAAGCTTTTAGGAACCCTTAAAGCTCATGAGAGAATACACACAGGGGAGAAGCCTTACCACTGCACCCAGTGTGGAAAGTGTTTCAATCAGCCAGGGCATCTGAAATGGCACGAGAGAATACACACAGGGGAGAAGCCTTACCACTGCTCCCAGTGTGGAAAGTGTTTCTGCCAGTCAGGGGAGCTGAAACAACACGAGAGAATACACACAGGGGAGAAGCCTTACCACTGCTCCATGTGTGGAAAGAGTTTTAACCAGAAAAGCAACCTGAACTAACATGAGAAAATACACAGAGGGGGGAAGCCTTACCACTCCTCCCAGGGTGCAAAGTTTTTGCCCATTTAGGAAGCCTGAAAGAACACATGAGACTACACACAGAGGAGAAGGCTTAGAAATTGCTCAGACTGGGAAAACATATTACTCATCACAGTCACTTGAACGTCATGAGAGAATCCACACATAAGAGAAGAATTACTTGTATATTGATATTTCCCATCTCATTGACCTAAAATTCATCAGAGAACATACACAGTGCTCCCATTGTCTTATATTGTTGACTGATAATGTGTTTACTTGTTTTTACCGTATGAAATTAAATGGTACAAGGTATACTCAAACATATATTTGTTTGTTTTTATTAGAAAACATGACTTTAATATGGAGTATGTCAGTTTGAATATAGAGTAGATCAGATTCCATGTGTTTAAATGGTCCTTTTTAAACTCTGTGTGTGTTTATCTGTGTGTGTCATTCCTCCAGCACTACAGATAATACAGTGATATTTGGATGTGATGCATTTGCTCCATTGTTGACATTTGCATTTTTGGCCCACTGATGATTTAATGAAATTAAAATGTTCAGACTCTGTAATGGAAAATGTTAATTGTATGTGTGTCCACATAACTGATTATGTGACTAACCTTGTGAAACTCTCCTATTATAAGCTCCTGTTCTTGGGAGTATCATTCTGTGTTGCAAACCAATTTGCACCCGGTTCCTTGTATGAATAAAGTCCCGCCCAGGAACAGGAAACTATAAAGATATGTGCTCATCACCCAATGCTTCAGGAATTCAGACTGTCTACACTGCGGTGTGTAATTCTGTTATTCTCTCTGAGCTCAGAAATAAAGAATCTTGGTTTGACTTGGACTCCAGCAGATCCTTATTTTATAATATCCACCACAACTCTCCCACGGATTGCTGTTTATTATTGTCTCAATGAAGAGTTCCTCGTTCAACTTTTCTGGGGTCATTTACAAGCCTCCCACTGGTTGAATAAACGTTGTTTCCACGTACTTTCAACAAAACGAATCCATGTGATGATGATAGATGTAGAAAACTGATTGGATTTGTAAAAAGCCATCAACATCAGTTATTTTTAGTTATTTTTCATCCAACTGGCAACCTGAATCCAATGACAGGTGACATTTTGTGTTGATTTCATGTTGAATTCACTTTAGTTGACGACTCAAAGAAATGTAAATAGAAACTAGATGTTGAACTGATGTCTGTGCCCAGTAGGCTGGTTTGAATAAGTAGCAGGTGTTGGATCAATATCCACCTTAGTAGCTAAGTTTCCATGTAATTTGAGACAGATTTTCATGTGAATATTCAGAAATCTGCATAAAACAATATACTCCTTTTCCCACTAGAAATTTTTCTATCAAACAGACTCATTGCAGATAAAAGGCTTTGCGTGACAAAACTTAAATATAAATATTTGAGCATAAAGGAGTTTCCACCGCCATTTCTCGCTTAAACATTTTTACTGACACAAAAAGACCCCACCATGTCAAACGAACTAACATATCGTCTGTCGGCTTTTATAAAATTGTAAAGGCATATCCTGTTTCCATCAGCCTGGTCATTACTTTTGAAATGGTTGGATCAATATCCACCTTCATGATATGGATGAACCTCTGATAATCAAGTGATATTTGGAATGTCTGAGTAGTTCTATCTGATGTCATAATACACCCCTCTGATAATAGGTTGACTGGGGAGGTGATGTACCACAGTCAAAGTCCTGCAATAAGAGCTAAGAGACTAATATTTGTGTAAACTATATAAACTGTTTACAATTTGGCTCATGCATCCTCCCTTCTCTCCCCTGTAATGATTCCCCAGGTTGTTGCTGTAAATGACAATATGTTCTCAGTTGACTTACCTTGTTAAATAAATAATAACCATGTTTCCAGCCAAAGTTTATTCATTAGGATATATACAAATATGATGATGTCATAGTGATTTCATGACATGTGAATGAACAAGCCTTTTCATACTTTATAACATGGCTATATACAATGCCTTCAGAAAGTATTCAGACCCCTTGACTTTTTTCCACATTTTGTTACGTTACAGCCTTATTCTAAAATGTATTAAATCATTTTTTCCCCTCATCAATCTACACACAATATCCCATTATGACATCACAATATCCCATAATGACAAAACAAAAACAGGTCTTTAGAAATTGTTGCAAATTTTATTTTATTTTTTAACAACTGAAAAATAAAATGTTCATAAGTATTCAGACCCTTTACTCAGTACTTTGTTGAAGCCCCTTTGGCAGCGATTACAGCATTGAGTCTTCTTGGGTATGACGCTACAAGCTTGGCACACCTGTATTTGGGGAGTTTCTCCCATTCTTCTCTGCAGACTCTCTCAAGCTCTGTCAGGTTGGATGGGGAGCGTCGCTGCATAGCTATTTTCAGGTCTCTCCAGAGATGTTAGACCAGGTTCAAGTCCGGGCTCTGGCTCGGCCACTCAAGGACATTCAGAGACCAGAGACTTGACCCGAAGCCACCACTGCATTGTCTTGGCTGTGTGCTTTGGGTTGTTGTCCTGTTGGAAGGTGAACCTTCGCCCCCAGTCTGAGGTCCTGAGTGCTCTGGAGCAGGTTTTCATCAAGGATCTCTCTGTACTTTGCTCGGTTCATCTTTCCCTTGATCCTGACTAATCTCCTAGTCCCTGCTGCTGAAAAACATCCCCACAGCATGATGCTGCCACCACCATGCTTCCCCCCAGGGATGGTGCCAGGTTTCCTCCAGACGTGACGCTTGGCATTCAGGCCAAAGAGTTCAATCTTGGTTTCATCAGACGAGAGAATCTGGTTTCTCATGGTCTGAAAGTCCTTTTGGTGCCTTTTGGCAAACTCCAAGTGGGCTGTCATGTGCATTTTACTGAGGGGGGGCTTCCGTCAGGCCACTCTACCATAAAGGCTTGATTGGTGGAGAGGTGGAGAGATGGTTGTCCTTCTGGAAGGTTCTCCCATCTCCACAGAAGAACTCTAGAGCTCTGTCAGAGTGACCATCGGGTTCTTGGTCACCTCCCTGACCAAGGCCCTTCTCCCCCTATTGCTCAGTTTGGCTGTGCCGCCAGCTCTAGGAAGGGTATTGGTGGTTCCAAACTTCTTCCATTTTAGAATGATGGAGGCCACTGTGTTCTTGGGGACCTTCAATGCTGCAGAAATGTGTTGGGACCCTTCCCAAGATCTGTGCCTCGACCCAATTCTGTCTCGGAGCTCTACAGACAATTCCTTCTACCTCATGGCTTGGTTTTTACCCTGACAGTCTCATAATAAAGGGTCTGAATACTTACTGTTATGTAAAGAAGGTATATTTGTTATCTTTAATAAATGTTTCTAAACCTGTTTTTGCTTTGTAATTAGATGTGTTATATTTAACTAGGCAAGTCAGTTAAGAACAATTTCTTATTTACAATGACGGCCTACCGCTGAACACTACCTTGTTCAGGGTCAGAACAACAGAGTTTTACCTTGTCAGCTCAGGGATTCGATCCATCAACCTTATGGTTACTAGCCCAATGCTCTAACCAATAGGCTACCTGCCATCCCAAATGATGGGCTATTGTGTGTAGATTGCTGAATATATATATATATTTTTAAAATCCATTTTCAAATAAGGCTGTAACGTAACAAAATGTGGAAAAAGTCATGGTGTCTGAATACTTTCCGAAGGCACTGTACAAACATCACATGGAATATTCACCTCACTTTTGAAAAGCTCCATGAGGAAGAAAGGATTCCCAGATGATCTTTTAGATGTTCTGTCTTCAGGATGTTCTGGGTTGATGGCTGTTGGAGAGGGGAGGGGCAGTTGAGTGAGCTGGGGCCTTTTATGGCCCTGCCTCTGGGAGCCTCTCAGCTGTGACATGATGAGAGAGAGTGAGAGAGGGCCTACTTGTAAGATATTTTGTGCTATAAACGTACTTCTATTTGAAGAGCTTTTTGACCATTCAGGGACCTAATCTCAAGCAGTCATGAAAACATGAAAAAAATATACGAAAGACTGAATTTGGTAATAAAACTGATTTTTGACAAGTTATATGCATGAAAATAAAGATGTTAAAAAGAATGTGACATTTTTGAGAGTTTTTTGCAGACTATATGAGAGGCCTAAGCCTTGTTGTGGATACATGTCTATAAAGATAGACTGGTATTAGATATCTGATCCATTTTTGGGGCACATGTTGACAAGATGTTGGGGAATCACTGGAGGGGAATGTTGACCAACTGAGCATCTCAGTGTACAGCTCAATAAACACAAGAGTAGTTTTGTTACATTTCAGTCTTCTGTGATGAAGTGTCATATTGGGATGCAAACTCAAACATGAATACATTTAATCTGTATCTGACATGGTACTGGTGTCTTCTTTTTTAAAGCCCATAACCATGTGTGTGATGTGTAAACAACAAAGGGCACCACCCCCCATAAAAAGATCCTGCGACAGAAAGCTGCACAATATGTTGAGTAAAGTATTTTGTTAACCATGACTATATCAAACCCTACTCCATGTGCTGTCACTATCATGTATCCTACCATGACTATATCAAACCCTACTCCATGTGTTGCCACTATCATGCATCCTACCATGACTATATCCAACCCAACTCCATGTGTTGCCACTATCATGTATCCTACCATGACTATATCAAACCCTACTCCATGTGTTGCCACTATCATGTATCCTACTGTGACTATATCAAACCCTACTCCATGTGTAGTATGGTGACATCTTAGCGGGGCTTTAAATAAATAGGATTATTCATTAATTTAATACTCCTATACCAACAATACACTGCAGCTTTGACATCAAGAAGAGAATGGGCTGATGGGTGGTGGTGCTACTATATAGGTAAGGCTGTCCAATATAAATGTTCAATACACACAATAGGTTGATCAGTAGCCAGTTAGCTAGCTGCTACAGTCCAATATGAATGTTCAATGCACACAACAGGTTGATCAGTAGCCAGATAGCTAGCTGCTACAGTCCAATATGAATGTTCAATACACACAATAGGTTGATCAGTAGCCAGATAGCTAGCTGCTACAGTCCAATATGAATGTTCAATACACACAATAGGTTGATCGGTAGCCAGTTAGCTAGCTGCTACAGTCCAATATGAATGTTCAATATACACAATAGGTTGATCGGTAGCCAGTTAGCTAGCTGTACAGTCCAATATGAATGTTCAATACACACAATAGGTTGGTTATGGAGGTGATGTACCACAGTCAAAGTTCTGCAATAAGAGCTAAGATGCTAATATTTGTGTAAACTATACATAGTTGTGTTCTGTGGTTGTCACTGAGTTGGCTGATATCCCATTTAATGAGGTCACTCCACAGTTAAGGCTGTACAGTGACTATACAAAGTCTACACTCTACACTTTGTGTTAGTAGCTGATGACAGAAGTGACAGCCTGGACACACATCAAAGTTTGACGCCGTCAGTGTTGTTGAGCAGAGAATCAACCAGATTGATTCACAGTCAGTGTTGTTGAGCAGAGAATCAACCAGATTGATTCACAGTCAGTGTTGTTGAGCAGAGAATCAACCAGATTGTCCATGTTGAAGATACTCAGGTGCATAATACATTTTATTTGTTTAATTCTGTTTTTTTCTATTAGAAAATGTACTCTGATTGAGAACAAGCACATCTGTGAGCGTTATGCATTATAACATCGATTGACTAAATGATAACGTTGACAGCTTTGTAGTAAAACCAGGGTTGGAGTCAATTCCATTTCAATTCCAGTCAATTCAGAAAGTAAACCAAATTCTACATTTTCCTCATTGAAAACCATAGAAGAGAATTGGAATTTTCAGTTTACTTCCTGAATTTACTGGAATATTCTAAAATGTATTAAATTGGGAGGTGTTCCTCATGAATCTGCACAACAATTGTGACTCTGTAATGACGAAGCAAATACAGGATTTTTGAAATGTTTGCAAATGCATTTTAAAATTAAAACTGAAATATCACATTTAAATAAGTATTCAGAACCTTTACTCAGTGCTTTGTTGAAGCACCTTTGGCAGCGATTACAGCCTCAAGCCGCCTTGGGTATGACACTACAATCTTGGCACACCTGTATTTGTGGAGTTTCTCCCATTCTTCTCTGCAGATCCTCTCAAGATCTGTCAGGTTGGATGGAGAGCGTCGCTGCGCAGCTATTTTCAGGATTTCTTCAGAGTTGTTCGATCGGGTTCAAATCCGGGCTCTGACTTCTATGTTGTTATCCTGTGTGCTTAGGGTTGTTTTCCTGTTGGAAGGTGAACCTTTGCCCCAGTCTGAGGTCCTGAGTGCTCTTGAGCAGGTTTTCATCAATTATCTCTCTGTACTTTGCTCCGTTCATCTTTCCCTCGATCCTGACTAGTCTCCCAGTCCCTGCTACTGAGAAGTGGCTTCCGTCTGGCCACTCTACCAAAAAGGACAAATTGGTGGAGTGGTGCAGAGATGGTTGTCCTTCTGGAAGGTTCTCCAATCTCCACAGAAGAACTCTTGAGCCCTGTCAGAGGGACCATCGGGTTCTTGGTAACCTCCCTGGCCAAGGCCCTTCTCCCCCAATTGTTCAGTTTGGCCGGGCGGCCAGAACCAAACTTTCCAAACTTTCCATTTAAGAATGATGGCGGCCACTGTGTTCTTTGGGACCTTCAATGCTGCAGAAATGCCTTGGTACACTTCCCCAGATCTGTGCCGTGACACAATCCTGTCTCGAAAAGAATATATCACATCAAATGTAGGCTATTTAAAGTTCATTAGAGAACAGGCATAATGCTTGTACACTTGTCTCATGTTTTTCTACAAAAATATAATTGTGCTTTTGGTCATTAAGCCTCATTAAATCAAACTGTATAAAGCTGTATGTTTTTTATTTCAACACCTGCTCCTAAGCTGTACCTCAGTATATTACTGGTACCCCTGTATATAGCCTCCACATTAACTCTGTACTGGTACCCCCTGTATATAGCCTCCACATTGACTCTGTACTGGTACCCCTGTATACAGCCTCCACATTGACTCAGTACTGCTACCTCCTGTATATAGCCTCCACATTGACTCTGTACTGCTACCTCCTGTATATAGCCTCCACATTGACTCTGTACTGGTACCTCCTGTATATAGCCTTCACATTGACTCTGTACCGGTACCCCCTGTATATAGCCTCCACACTGACTCTGTACCGGTACCTCCTGTATATAGCCTCCACATTGACTCTGTACCAGTACCTCCTGTATATAGCCTCCACATTGACTCTGTACTGGTACCCCCTGTATATAGCCTCCACATTGACTCTGTAACGGTACCCCCTGTATATAGCCTCCACTTTGACTCTGTACCGGTACCCCCTGTATATAGCCTCCACATTGACTCTGTACTGGTCCCCCATGTATATCCATGTATATAGCCTCCACATTGACTCTGTACCGCTACCCCCTGTATATAGCCTCCACATTGACTCTGTACCGGTACCCCCTGTATATAGCTCCACATTAACTCTGTACTGGTACCCCATGTATATAGCCTCCACATTGACTCTGTACCGCTACCCCCTGTATATAGCCTCCACATTGACTCTGTACTGGTACCCCCTGTATATAGCCTCCACAGTAACTCTGTACTGGTACCCCCTGTATATAGCCTCCACATTAACTCTGTACTGGTACCCCCTGTATATAGCCTCCACATTGACTCTGTACTGGTACCCCCTGTATATATCCTCCACATTAACTCTGTACTGGTACCCCCTGTATATAGCCTCCACATTAACTCTGTACTGGTACCCCCTGTATATAGCCTCCACATTAACTCTGTACTGGTACCCCCTGTATATAGCCTCCACATTAACTCTGTACTGGTACCCCCTGTATATATCCTCCACATTAACTCTGTACTGGTACCCCCTGTATATAGCCTCCACATTAACTCTGTACTGGTACCCCCTGTATATAGCCTCCACATTGCATCTGTACAGGTACCTCCTGTATTCTTTATTGTGTTACTTTTTTTCTTTCGTTTATTTACTAAATATTTTCTTAACTCTTATTTTTCTTAAATCTGCATTGTTGGTTAAGGGCTTGTAAGTAAGCAATTCACAGTAAGGCTGTATTCAGCATTTCACGGTAAGGTCTACTACACCTGTTGTAATCAGCGCATGTGGGAAATAACAATTTATTTGAACTAAATATGGACTATGTCAGTTTCAGTTTAGATGTAATTATATTTAGTATACTTTTATCACCAAATAATAATTGATTAAAACATACTACTTTGCATCTGCCTCTGGTTACATTGACTTCAATACAAAACCTAGGAGGATTCTCAAGGCTTCCATAGACTTATTATTATTATGACAACTTCCGGAGGACGTCCTCCAACCTATCAGAGCTCTTACAGCATGAACTGACATGATGTCCAACCAATGAAAGGATCAGAGAATGAATCTAGGACTGAAAGCATAAGCTACAGCTAGCTAGCACTGCAGTGCATAACATGTGGTGAGTAGTTGACTCAAAGAGAGAGAAAGACAATAGTTGAACAGTTTTGAACAAATTATTTTATTCCAAAATGAAGGAGAAGCGAGAGAGAGATATTTCGTCACTTATTTTCCACTTTTAGTTTCACTTACTTAGCTAGCAAATGCAGCTATCTAGTTTAGCCTACTCAAACACTTGGCTCAAACAAAGGGATGCTATGTTAGCTAGCTGGCTATGACTATCCAACACAACACTGGAACTCTTCCAAGTCAAGGCAAGCTTTTGGTTTTACTAATTTATTGCCACTGGGACCCGCCAATGTAAGTGCTAAACTGCTTACTGACTGTACACTGTAACATTACTGCATGATTGTAGCAGGTTTACTAACGCGTTAGTTCTATTAGCTATGTTGACTATGACATTACTTTAGCTAATATGGTGACAACGATGTAGGCTGTGTGTAGCAGTTATGATATGGTTTGGCTTGGAAATGTTTTTTTGCCCGGTTACATACAGCTGATGTGTTGTGCATTGAAGTCCAGAAGCGAAGGGAGAAGGTGAGAGGAGGAGAGAAGGAATACAACGTGGCTGTTATGAAAGTTAACTGTGTTTACGACTGATCAGGGGTGTATTCATTCCGCCGATTCTGTTGACAAATGTTTCATAAACGGAACAAGACCAGGATAAACATACCTGAATTTGTCCAGTAATATCTCTATTTCAGCTAGATGCAGGCGAGAGTGTGCAAGGCGATATTGAATGTGTCTGTCCATGTGTCACTGCAAAATTTTCTCTCGACCTGGGTGAACCTACATTCTAAACTTTCATTCATAGGCTAGGTTGCTACCTCATGATGGGTATAGGGACAATTAGAGTATCATGTAGTAGCTTAAACCTATTGCTGTTACATTGAACAGGGTCAGTGAAATATGAATGACAGTCATCCAATATGCTGTAATAGAATTAAGGCCATGCTCATGAAAAAAACAATCGTCCTGCCTCATCTTAAACGGCACTGACCACCACTGTTTGGGTGGTGGACCATTCTTGGTAAACATGGGAAACTGTTGAGCTGAAAAACCCAGCAGCGTTGCAGTTCTTGACACAAACCAATGCGCTTGGCACCTACTACCATACCCCGTGCAAAGTAACTTAAATATTTTGTCTTCCACATTCACTTTCTAAATGGCACACATGCACAATACATGTATCAAGTCTCAATGCTTAAAAATCTTTATTCAACCTGTTTCCCCCCTTCATCTACACGGATTGAAGTGGATTTAACTAGTGACATCAGTAAGGGATCATAGATTTAGCCTGTATTCACCTGGTCAGTCTAAGTCATGGAAGGAGCAGGTGTTCTTAATGTTTTGTAGACTCAGTGTATAGCACTCCAGATAATCAAGTGCTATTTGCATGTGATGCATTTGCTCTGTTGTTTACAGGATGATTTGTATCTTATAGAGCGTGGCTTTAAGGGAATAGTATGGTCACATCTAGATAAAAACGAATGTGAAAAATAAACAGAGAAAATGTGTATTAATAACACACTACCTATTCATATAAGTATTTATTCATCATCTACATATTCATATTGAGCTTCTACGTCTGTGTACAGGAACGTATTATTTGGAAGAGAAAATATATCAGCTTATTGTTAAATTATTATGACGTTCTTTCCAATACAAAAAGGTGTAGAAACTATTGTTTCCAAACTGCGTTACCCACTCCAGCCAGCAGATGGCGATGTGCGTCTTTCAGGTGTTGCTTCTTGCATGACGTATAATTTACTGGACGGGACGCTTCTTCACCAACAACAACGCGGATACTCTTTCAACCACCTCGGTAGCTTGCTAGCCAACATAAAACAGAAATATAGACGCTTTAGACCATGTTAATGTAAATTAGCTAATCTCAGTGTTTTAAACAAATTTCGGTTGACGTATCAACTGCTTAACTTTAACCTAATTTGCTTGTTCAATTTGCAAACTTGTTAAAGATTGATACTGAGCCTAGCACTAGGCTAGTCGCTAATGCTAGCTAGCTAGCTAACATCCCTGACCATGAGCACACCAAACTACTCCTCCCTTGCTAATGAAGAGGGGGTCTGCTGTATAGAGAAAGAATCTTTCAGAATGAAAAAGGAGGAAGAGGAGGGTATTACAGTGAAAGAAGAGAAAGAATCTTTCAGAATGAAAAAGGAGGAAGAGGAGGCTGTTATAGTGAAAGAAGAGAAAGAACCTTTTAGAGAGGAAGAGGATGCTATCTCAATAAAGGTGAAGGAGGAAGACGTTTTGGGAGTGAAAGAGGAGACAGAAGATCCGATTTACACCAGTGAGTACTTTCTTAAAAGCAGGGGCACAAACTATGCAGTTGAACTGTGGGGGCGTTCTACTGAAGTTCTATATTTTAATATGTTGTTCAGTACTGTATAAATTGTTAACGGTTCGATCTGCCATTGGTACATTTTTTGTTGGGACTTTTCAATTAGATGTATTGAATTCTCCATGTGGTCTATATTAAAGTTTCCCCCATCTAATATAACAGGCTTTTAAAATTCAATATTGGTGCATATTTTCTACTTAAAATATCAAAGGGATGCAAAAGTCACCCATTTTGTGGAACGACCCTTTTACATTTGCATCACAAAGAACATTTTAGGAAAATATGATGAAAGTGGCCATTTTAGACATATTCATGCCTCTTGTAAGACTCTAAGATTGCAATAGATGGTCATAAGTTTACCATCTGTTTGATGTTCTCGTTCACACAGAAGAGAGACATGACTATCGTGGATCCTCTGGGGAGCCTCAACAACATCCTGATGCTGACGAGTCAGAGAAGAGTCTCTCCAGATCAGAACACCAGATGGTACAGCTTGGTCTGGTCTAGCATACAGCTTGCTCTATCGGGGGCTGGGCTTCTGTAAAACACTTTGTGACAACAGTGACATCAGCATCCATAATGATATGTGTCTGTGTCCCCTCTTTGTGGTTACCAGGACAACACTAGCCCTTCCTCCCTCCCGGAGTCCCCGTGTCGTGCCTCTCCCGGTAGCACCTTACTGCTGGGTATGAAGAGGTTGTCTGTGCTGCTGGTGGACTGCAGGAAAACAACGGGGCTGAGTGGAACTGTGAGAGGAGGAGGAGAGAAGAAAGGATCAGATTTGACTCATCAAAGTAAGTTCTGTAGTTCAGTTTGAACAAATAAATAGATCTGCCCACTGGTATCTGTTACCAGGACAACCAGCAGAGGTCTGTTAGTTGACAGGATGATAGACTGGTATCTGTTACCAGGACAACCAGCAGAGTTCTGTTAGTTGACATGAAGATAGACTGGTATCTGTTACCAGGACAACCAGCAGAGTTCTGTTAGTTGACATGAAGATAGACTGGTATCTGTTACCAGGACAACCAGCAGAGTTCTGTTAGTTGACAGGAAGATAGACTGGTATCTGTTACCAGGACAACCAGCAGAGTTCTGTTAGTTGACAGGAAGATAGACTGGTGGATATGGATGTTATGAATATCATAACACTGAAAAAGGATTCTGCCAATGAAAAGAGAGAAACCAATAGACCATATAAAACCTTGATGAAAGTTCGTTTTGGAGAGAAAGTTTCAATGATCCGTTGTAAGGTGCTTGTTTTACAAAAACTTTATCTTAAAACATTATGGATGTTACATTGCCTGTCCCAGTCAACCCCCGTATCTTTACAAGACTGTAGAACAGGCAAACTTAACTCCAGACACTGTTAATTAATTAACTAATATTGGAGGAAAGCTGTGATCAGGCTGCCCACTCAAGAGAAAGCTTCGAACTGTAACCAGTGCCTGCAACCTTGTTCAGGTTATCAATCAACCTACCAGGGTAGTTACAAACAGTACAGAAATGAAATCATCAACATATTTTGATCATATCTTTAGTAATGCTGCAGAAATTTGTTTGAAAGCAGTATCCAGATTCTTTGGATGTAGTGATCACAATATAGTAGCCATATCTAGGAAAAGCAAAGTTCCAAAAGGCTGGGCCTAATGTGCTATATAAGAGGTCATACAAATGTTTGTAGTGATTCCTATGTTGTTGATGTTGTTAGGTTATTTTTTTTCACAGTAAATAACTCACGGACACTAGAGAAGCTTTAACCAAGTTTAATTATTCCCAAAGGTTTTGTACAGCTGTAATTCAGACAACCCAACATTTGTTCCATCCAGAAATACAGTGGGGCAAAAATGTATTTAGTCAGCCACCAATTGTGCAAGTTCTCCCACTTAAAAAGATGAGAGAGGTCTGTAATTTTCATCATAGGTACAATTCAACTATGACAGACAAAATGAGAAAAAAAATCCAGAAAATCACATTGTAGGATTTTTAATGAATTTATTTGCAAATTATGGTGGAAAATAAGTATTTGGTCAATAACAAAAGTTTATCTCAATACTTTGTTATATACCCTTTGTTGGCAATGACAGAGGTCAAACGTTTTCTGTAAGTCTTCACAAGGTTCATTGGTGGCTGACTAAATACTTTTTTGCCCCACGTTATATCTCACGTAAGACATTCCTCCTCCTCTCCAATCCTTACATCTTATGGTTCCACAGGAAGAGAGTAAAGAGGGTAACAGGATACCACACCTTTGTCTCCCTGATGAGAATCTGTCCTGACCTCAACCCCTCCTTCATCTAATCCACAGATGTCCATCTGTCTCCCCTGTTTCACACTTTGCTCTCCTCTCGTCACCCAACACATTCCGAAGCCATCTGTCTTTCTTCAGAGAACCATTAACTTCTGACATAACACCCAGTCTCTTTCACTTCCTATCACTTCTTTAATGTCTCCATGTTCAAAGTTTAGCCGATTCCAACAATGGAAACAATATATGTTGGTCCGTGGTGTGTAATGACGAGCAACCAGACGCTGCCCTTGACACCTTTATGAAATTGCTTATCCCAGTTACTAATAAGCATGCACCCATTAAGAAAATGACTGTAAAAACCGTTAAATCCACGTGGATTGATAAGGAATTTAAAAATGGTATGATGAAGAGGGAGGCAAAAAAGATGGCAAATAGGTCTGGCTGTATAACTGATTGGCAAACCTATTGCAAATTGAGAAATCATGTGACTAAACTGAATAAAAAGAAGAAACTACACTATGAAACAAAGATAAATGACATGAAGAATGATAGTAAAAATCTTTGGAGCATCTTCAATCACATTTTGGGGGGAAAAATCAACAATGACATGTCACTGGTGTCTGACAACGTGGATGGAAAAAGATTGAGGATAATAGCGGCCGATATTGCCACTCCTATTTGCCTTGTCTTTAATTTAAGCCTACTAGAAAGTGTGTTCCCTCAGGCTTGGAGGGAAGCTAAAGTCATTCCACTACCCAAGAATAGTAAAGCTCCCTTTGGTCGGCTATTTAAGCCAGTAATCAACCTGTTACCAACCCTTACATTTTAAAAGAAAAATGGTGTTTGGCCAGATACAATGCTATTTTACTGTAAACAAATATAGACTTTCAGCTTATAGGGAAGTTCATTCAACAAGCACAGCACTTACAAATGACTGATTGGCTGAGAGAAATTGATGATAAAAATATTGTTTGGGCTGTTTTGTTAGACTTCAGTGCGGCTTTTGACAGTATCGATCATAGTCTGCTGCTGAAAAAAACGTATGGCTTTACACCTTTACACCTGCCGCCCCAGAGCTACCTGTCTAACAGAACACAGTGTTCATTAATGGAAGCCTGTACAACAAAATCAAGGTAGAATCAGGAATTCCCCAGGGCAGCTGTTTGGCACCTACTTTTTTCAATCTTTACCAACAATATGCCAATGACATTTGAGTTAAGCCAGTGTGTCTATGTATGCGGATGACTCAACACTACACGTCAGCTACCACAGCAACTGAAATGACTGCAACACTTAACATAGAGCTGCAGTTAGTTTCAGAATGGGTGGCAAGGAATAAGTTTATCCTAAATATTTCTGATTACCTTTAGTTACATGGCCTACTATGCTAATTCTGTAGCAGTATTGTTAGAGGGGGGTAAAGATAAAGATTTTGTTGGGGCGCCAGGCAGGTATTAACCCTAGTTATTAAAGTTAGTTATTACCTATTATAACATTATTATTATAAATATGATTAAAACCGAAAGGATGAGAGTAGAATAGATAGAGTAGCGCTTCCAGACACATTCTAAACATGATGGAGTTTTAAAGGAGGACTGTAGCATGGAGTCTTAAAGGAGGACTGTAGCATCATGAGGTAGTCACCTGAAATGCATTTCAATTAAAATGTGTGCCTTTTTAGAAGTTAAGTTGTGGAATTTCTTTCCTTAACCTGTTTGGGATAGGGGGCAGTATTTTCACGTCCGGATGAAAAGTGTGCCCAAAGTAAACTGCCTGCTACTCAGGCCCAGAAGCTAGGATATGCATATAATTGGTAGATTTGGATAGAAAACACTCTAAAGTTTCTAAAACGGTTAAAATACTGTCTGTGAGTATAACATAACTTATTTGGCAGGTGAAACCCAGACAAACCATCCAGGAGGATTTTTTTGTTGTTGAGGGGACTCTGTTTTCAAATGGCTTTGTGTGGCACTTTTCTGTGGCACTTGGTTGCAGTTCCTATTGCTTCCACTAGATGTCAACAGTCTTTAGAAATTGGTTGATGTTTTTCTTTAGAGAAATGAAGAAGTATGTCTATTCAGAACGAGGGTCCAGCCTATTGCTCTCTAATGTTTTGATGCGCGCTCCAGGTCACGCGCTTCACGTTGTTTTTATCCGGTATTGAACACAGTTTATCCCATCTTAAATTTTCTCGATTATTTACATTTTAAAATACCTAAAGTTGGATTAGGAAAGTTGTTTGAAATGTTTGGACAGCGTTTACAGGTAACTTAACTTATTAGATATTTGTAGTCATGCTGGGTGAGTTGGAACCTGTGTTTTTTTTATCAAACGCGCCAAATAAATGGACATTTTGGAGATATAACGATGGAATTAATTGAACAAAAGGACCATTTGTGATGTTTATGGGACATATTGGAGTCCCAACAGAAGAAGCTCTTCAAACTTAAGGCACAAATTATATAGTTATTTCTGAGTTTTGTATCGCACCTGGCGGGTTGAAATATGATTGTCATGTGTTTGTTTGATGGGGTGCTGTCCTCAGATAATCGCATGGTTTGCTTTTGCCGTAAAGCCTTTTTGAAATCTGACACGGTGGCTAGATTTTAACCTGTTTGGGCTGCAGGGCAGTATTGAGTAGCCAGATAAAATGTGCCCATTTCAAACGGCCTCTTACTCAATTCTTGCTCATACAATATGCATATTATTATTACTATTGGATAGAAAACACTCTCTAGTTTCTAAAACCGTTTGAATTATATCTGTGAGTCAAACAGAACTCATTTGGCACAAACTTCCTGACCAGGAAGTGGAAAGTCTGAAATTGAGGCTCTGTTTTTCTTCCTGCCTATACATGGGCATGAAACGTAAGAGTCTACGTGCACTTCATAGACCTTCCCCTGGATGTCAAGAGGCTGTGAGAGAAGAAATTTCGTGTTTATCTTGGTCTGACGTGGAATACAGGCTTTTTGTATGACGTGTCCCTCATTTCCGGTACTCTGATGGGCGTGCGGTGGACAGTGGGATTGCCTTCTGTTTAGCTGCCGTTATGGACGACTACTATCTCCGGCTTTGATTTTTATCTGATACATGTGACCATATCATCGTAAAGTATGTTTTTTCAATATAGTTTAATCAGATTATTGAAATTTTTTCGGGAGTTTTGCCGTGTTCCGTTCTCGGACTTTGTTGACGATGGAGCGATTCGTGCCACCCGGCTAGCGCGCGTGCTAAATGAAGAGGGAAAGTGTCCGTTCTAATTCCAAACAACGACTGTTCTGGACAAAGGACACCTTGTCCAACATTCTGATGAAAGATCAGCAAAAGTAAGAAACATTTTATGATGCTATTTCATATATCTGTCGAACATGTTGTACTAGTCGCCGGCGGGCAACGTTTGGGTACTCTAGCTATACCGAAGCTGCATATCGTAATGAAGTTATTTTTTAGAATTCTAACACTGCGATTTCATTAAGAACTAATGGATCTATCATTTCCTATACAACATGTATTTTTTAGTTATGTTTATGAATAGCTATTTGGTCAGAATATGTGTGTCAGAAAAAGTGTCAGGAAAAATCCGGACGTAATGGGGAAAAGTAGCTAAGTTAGCACATGGTGTAACCATTGATTTCAGCTCTAAATATGCACATTTTCGAACAAAACATAAGTGTATGTATAACCTGATGTTATAGGACTGTCATCTGAGGAAGAAAATCAAGGTTAGTCAAAAATTATATATCTTTTGCTTGTTTGTTACGATCGCTTACTTTTGCTACTGGGAAATTGCTTGTGTTTTTGGCTATTGTGGTGAGCTAATATAACGCTATATTGTGTTTTCGCTGTAAAACACTTGATAAATCGGAAATATTGTCTGGAATCACAAGATGCCTGTCTTTCAATTGCTGTACACTATGTATTTTTCAGAAATGTTTTATGATGAGTAATTAGGTATTTGACGTTGGTGTCTGTAATTATTCTGTCTGCTTTCGGTGCAACTTCTGATTGTAGCTGCAATGTAAACTATGATTTATACCTGAAATATGCACATTTTTCGAACAAAACATAGATTTATTGAATAACATGTTATAAGACTGTCATCTGATGAAGTTGTTTGTTGGTTAGTTTGGTTGGTTCTTGGTTAGTTAGATTGGCTTTGTGCATGCTACCTGTGCTGTGAAAAATGTCTGTCCTCTTTTGTATTTGGTGGTGAGCTAACATAAATATACGTGGTGTTTTCGCTGTAAAACATTTTAAAAATCGGACATGTTGGCTGGATTCACAAGATGTGTATCTTTCATTAGCTGTATTGGACTTGTTAATGTGTGAAAGTTAAATATTTAAAGAAATATATATTTTGAATTTCGCGCCCTGCACTTGAGCTGGCTGTTGTCATAAGTGTACCGGCGTCGTGCTGCAGCCATAAGAAGTTAATGTGTTTGAGCCAATCAGTTGTGTTGTGACAAGGTAGGGGTGGTATACAGAAGATAGCCTTATTGGGTAAAAGACGAAGTCCATATTATGTCAAGAACAGCTCAAATAAGCAAAGAGAAACAACAGTCCATCATTACTTTTAGGACCATCACAGGAATGGGAGACCCAGAGTTACTTCTGATGCATAAGTTCATTAGAGTTACCAGCCTTAGAAATTGCAGCCCAAATAAACGCTTCACAAAGTTCAAGTGCTTTGTATCTTGTGCTTTGTATTTTCGACGTAAAAACAAGTTTTGGACTTCCACACAAAATATTTAGAACCACCTGCTTGATTGGAATCTAGCGACGTCTGTGTCTTCAGTGTCCTAGAACTGTCTAGTTTGTGTTCTGACTTGTAAAACAGGATGAATAAAATAAGTAATGTAAACATAGCAGTAATTGCCAGGAAGCTCTACATTTGTTTTAAAATCACACTATAATTGTTAAAACTGGCCTCAGGTTATTGAGAGATCTGATTTAGGATTTACCCTCGTAGCAAGGTTGTTTTATCATGTGGAGGTTTCTATTTAAACATAACACAGTGTCTTTGGCAGGAGAAAGACCAGACTCAGAGGAACCAGAGCCAGGGACGTCCGAACCAGCAAGACGACACCAGTGCTCCCACTGTAGAAAGGGTTGTAACCGGTTATGGGACCTGAAACAACACGAGAAAATACACACAAGGGAGAAGCCTTACCACTGCTCCCAGTGTGGAAAGTGTTTCAGCCGTTCAAGGGAGCTGAAAAAACACGAGAGAATTCACACAGGGAAGAAGCCTTACCACTGCTCCCAGTGTGGAAAGGGTTTCAATCAGCCAGGGTATCTGAAACGGCATGAGAGAATACACACAGGGGAGAAGCCTTACCACTGCTCCCAGTGTGGAATTGGTTTTAATCAGAAATCACACCTAAAAGATCATGAGATAATACACACAGGGAAGAAGCCTTACCACTGCTCCCAGTGTGGAAAGAGTTTCAAACGGCCTTGTCATCTGAAACAACATGAGAGAATACACACAGGGGAGAAGCCTTACCACTGCTCCCAGTGTGGAAAGAGTTTCATACAGCCTTGTCATCTGAAACAACATGAGAGAATACACACAGGGGAGAAGCCTTACCACTGCTCCCAGTGTGGACAGTGTTTCAAGCGGTCAGGGGAGCTGAAACAACATGAGATAATACACACAGGGGAGAAGCCTTACCACTGCTCCCAGTGTGGACAGTGTTTCAAGCGGTCAGGGGAGCTGAAACAGCATGAGAGAATACACACAGGGGAGAAGCCTTACCACTGCTCCCAGTGTGCACAGTGTTTCAGACAGAAAGGAAGCCTGACCCAACACGAGAGAATACACACAGGGGAGAAGCCTTACCACTGCTCCCAGTGTGGAAAGGGTTTCAATCAGCCAGGGTATCTGAAACGGCACGAGAGAATACACACAGGGGAGAAGCCTTACCACTGCTCTCAGTGTGGAAAGTGTTTCAGCCGTTCAGGGGAGCTGAAACAACATGAAATAATACACACAGGGGAGAAGCCTTACCACTGCTCCCAGTGTGGAAAGGGTTTCAATCGGCCAGGGTATCTGAAACGGCACGAGAGAATACACACAGGGGAGAAGCCTTACCACTGCTCCATGTGTGGAAAGAGTTTTAATCAGAAAAGCAACCTGAACCAACACAAGAAAATACACAGAGGGGAGAAGCCTTACCACTCCTCCCAGGGTGCAAAGTTTTTGCCCATTTAGGAAGCCTGAAAGAACGCATGAGACTACACACAGAGGAGAAGGCTTAGAAATTGCTCAGACTGGGAAAACATATTACTCATCACAGTCACTTGAACGTCATGAGAGAATCCACACATAAGAGAAGAATTACTTGTATATTGATATTTCACATCACATTGACTTAAAATTCATCAGAGAACATACACAGTGCTCCCATTGTCTTATATTGTTGACTGATAATGTGTTTACTTGTTTTTACCGTATGAAATTAAATGGTACAAGGTATACTCAAACATATATTTGTTTGTTTTTATTAGAAAACATGAATTTAATATGGAGTATGTCAGTTTGAATATAAAGTAGATCAGATTCCATGTGTTTAAATGGTCCTTTTTAAACTCTTTGTGTGTGTTTATCTGGGTGTGTCATTCCTCCAGCACTACAGATAATACAGTGATATTTGGATGTGATGCATTTGTTCCATTGTTGACATTTGCATTTTTGGCCCACTGATGATTTAATGACATGAAAATATTCAGACTCTGTAATGGAAAATGTTAATTGTATGTGTGTCCACATAACTGATTATGTGACTAACCTTGTGAAACTGTCCTATTATAAGCTCCTGTTCTTAGGAGTATCATTCTGTGTTGTAAACCAATTTGCACCTGGGTCCTTGTATGAATAAAGTCCCGCCCAGGAACAGGAAACTATAAAGATATGTGCTCATCACCCAATGCTTCAGGAATTCAGACTGTCTACACTGCGGTGTGTAATTCTGTTATTCTCTCTGAGCTCAGAAATAAAGAATCTTGGTTTGACTTGGACTCCAGCAGATCCTTATTTTATAATATCCACCACAACTCTCCCACGGATTGCTGTTTATTATTGTCTCAATGAAGAGTTCCTCGTTCCACTTTCCTGGGGTCATTTACAAGCCTCCCACTGGTTGAATAAACGTTGTTTCCACGTCATTTCAACAAAACAAATCCACGTGATGATGATAGATGTAGAAAACTGATTGGATTTGTAAAAAGCCATCAACATCAGTTATTTTCTGTTATTTTTCATCCAACTGGCAACCTAAATCCAATGACAGGTGACATTTTGTGTTGATTTCATGTTGAATTCACTTTAGTTGACGACTCAAAGAAATGTAAATAGAAACTAGATGTTGAACTGCCGTCTGTGCCCAGTGGGCTGGTTTGAATAAGTAGCAGGTGTTGGATCAATATCCACCTTAGTAGCTAAGTTTCCATGTAATTTGAGACAGATTTTCATGTGAATATTCAGAAATCTGCATAAAACAATATACGCCTTTTCCCACCAGAAATGTTTCTATCAAACAGACTCATTGCAGATAAAAGGCTTTGCCTGACAAAACTTAAATATACATTTTTGAGCATAAAGGAGTTTCCACCGCCATTTCTCGCTTAAACATTTTTACTGACACAAAAAGACCCCACCATGTAAAACGAACTAACATATCGTCTGTCGGCTTTTATAAAATTGTAAAGGCATAACCTGTTTCCATCAGCCTGGTCATTACTTTTGAAGTGGTTGGATCAATATCCACCTTCATGATATGGATGAAGCCTGATTTGGAAGGTCTGAGTAGTTCTATCTGATGTCATAATACACCCCTCTGATAATCAAGTGATATTTGGAATGTCTGAGTAGTTCTATATAATGTCATAATACTCTGATAGTGACACATTTGCTCCATTGTTTCCATGTCAGTTGGTTTCCCACTCTGATGATTTATATCTAACAGAGGGGCTTTAAAGGAATAGTATGGTGACATCTTAGTGGGGCTTTAAATAAATAGGATTATTAATCATGAACTCCTACAGATACAATACACTGCAGCTTTGACATCAAGAAGAGAATGGGCTGATGGGTGGTGGTGCTACTCTATAGGTAAGGCTGTCCAATATGAATGCTGTCCAATATGAATGTTCAATACACACAATAGGTTGACTGGGGAGGTGATGTACCACAGTCAAAGTCCTGCAATAAGAGCTAAGAGACTAATATTTGTGTAAACTACACTGCTCAAATAAATAAAGGGAACACTTAAACAACACAATGTAACTCCAAGTCAATCACACTTCTGTGAAATCAAACTGTCCACTTAGGAAGCAACACTGATTGACAATAAATTTCACATGCTGTTGTGCAACTGGAATAGACAAAAGCTGGAAATTATAGGCAATTAGCAAGACACCCCCAAAAAAGGAGTGATTGGGCAGGTGGTGATCACAGACCACTTCTCAGTTCCTATGCTTCCTGGCTGATGTTTTGGTCACTTTTGAATGCTGGCGGTGCTCTCACTCTAGTGGTAGCATGAGACGGAGTCTACAACCCACACAAGTGGCTCAGGTAGTGCAGTTCATCCAGGATGGCACATCAACCCGAAGCCACTACTGCATTGTCTTGGCTGTGTGCTTAGGGTTGTTGTCCTGTTGGAAGGTGAACCTTCGCCCCCAGTCTGAGGTCCTGAGTGCTCTGGAGCAGGTTTTCATCAAGGATCTCTGTACTTTGCTCGGTTCATCTTTCCCTTGATCCTGACTAATCTCCTAGTCCCTGCTGCTGAAAAACATCCCCACAGCATGATGCTGCCACCACCATGCTTCACCCTAGGGATGGTGCCAGGTTTCCTCCAGACGTGACGCTTGGCATTCAGGCCAAAGAGTTCAATCTTGGTTTCATCAGACGAGAGAATCTGGTTTCTCATGGTCTGAAAGTCCTTTTGGTGCCTTTTGGCAAACTCCAAGTGGGCTGTCATGTGCATTTTACTGAGGAGGGGCTTCCGTCAGGCCACTCTACCATAAAGGCTTGATTGGTGGAGAGGTGGAGAGATGGTTGTCCATCTGGAAGGTTCTCCCATTTCCACAGAGGAACTCTAGAGCTCTGTCAGAGTGACCATCGGGTTCTTGGTCACCTCCCTGACCAAGGCCCATCTCCCCCGACTGCTCAGTTTGGCTGTGCCGCCAGCTCTAGGAAGAGTCTTGGTGGTTCCAAACTTCTTCCATTTTAGAATGATGGAGGCCACTGTGTTCTTGGGGACCTTCAATGCTGCAGAAATGTGTTGGGACCCTTCCCAAGATCTGTGCCTCGACCCAATTCTGTCTCGGAGCTCTACAGACCATTCCTTCTACCTCATGGCTTGGTTTTTACCCTGACAGTCTCATATAAAGGGTCTGAATACTTACTGTTTTGTAAAGGTATATTTTTTATCTTTAATAAATGTTTCTAAAAACCTGTTTTTGCTTTGTAATTAGATGTTTTATATTTAACTAGGCAAGTCAGTTAAGAACAATTTCTTATTTACAATGACGGCCTACCGCTGAACAGTGCCTTGTTCAGGGTCAGAACAACAGAGTTTTACCTTGTCAGCTCAGGGATTCGATCCATCAACCTTATGGTTACTAGCCCAATGCTCTAACCAATAGGCTAGCTGCCACCCCAAATGATGGGCTATTGTGTGTAGATTGCTGAATATATATATATTTTTTAAATCCATTTTCAAATAAGGCTGTAACGTAACAAAATGTGGAAAAAGTAAAGGGGTCTGAATACTTTCCGAATGCACTGAACAAACATCACATTGAATATTCACCTCACTTTTGAAAAGCTCCATGAGGAAGAAAGAATTCCCAGATGATCTTTTAGATGTTCTGTCTTCAGGATGTTCTGGGTTGATGGCTGTTGGAGAGGGGAGGGGCAGTTGAGTGAGCTGGGGGCCTTTTATGGCCCTGCCTCTGGGAGCCTCTCAGCTTGTGACATGATGAGAGAGAGTGAGAGAGGGCCGACTTGTAAGATATTTTGTGCTATAAACGTACTTCTATTTGAAGAGCTTTTTGACCATTCAGGGACCTAATCTCAAGCAGTCATGAAAACATGAAAAAAATATTGTCCACACGAAAGACTGAATTTGGTAATAAAAAAGATTTTTGACAAGTTATATGCATGAAAATAAAGATGTTAAAAAAAATGTGACATTTTGGAGCGTTTTTTGCAGACTATATGAGAGGAATAAGCCTTGTTGTGGATACATGTCTATAAAGATAGACTGGTATTAGATATCTGAACCATTTTTGGGGCACATGTTGACAAGATGTTGGGGAATCACTGGAGGGGAATATTGACCAACTGAGCATCTCAGTGTACAGCTCAATAAACACAATAGTAGTTTTGTTACATTTCAGTCTTCTGTGATGAAGTGTCATATTGGGATGCAAACTCAAACATGAATACATTTAATCTGTATCTGACATGGTACTGGTGTCTTCTTTTTTAAAGCCCATAACCATGTGTGTGATGTGTAAACAACAAAGGGCACCCCCCCATAAAAAGATCCTGCGACAGAAAGCTGCACAATATGTTGAGTAAAGTATTTTGTTAACCATGACTATATCAAACCCAACTCCATGTGTTGCCACTATCATGTATCCTACCATGACTATATCCAACCCAACTCCATGTAATGCCACTATCATGTATCCTACCATGACTATATCCAACCCAACTCCATGTAATGCCACTATCATGTATCCTACCATGACTATATCCAACCAAGCTCCATGTGTTGCCACTATCATGTATCCTACCATGAATTTATCAAACCCTACTCCATGTGTTGCCACTATCGTGTATCCTACCATGACTATATCCAACCCTACTCCATGTGTTGCCTCTATCATGTATTCTACCATGACTATATCCAACCCAACTCCATGTGTTGTCACTATCATGTATCCTACCATTACTATATCCAACCCTACTCCATGTGTTGCCTCTATCATGTATCCTACCATGACTAAATCCAACCCAACTACATGTGTTGCCACTATCATGTATCCTACTTGGCTGAAGCTTTGATCCAATGGAAGAAGTATTAAGGAGCAGGGAGGTTAAAGGTCACTTCAGGATACAGCTGTTACTCTACAACAGTAAACATGTGTACTGTTGGGGGTACTGGAGGACCAGCATTGGGAAACACTGCTTTACACTCTCCTAGATAATGTGTTACTGTTGGGGGTAGTGGAGGATCAGGATTGGTTAACACTGCTCTACACTATCCTAGATAATGTGTTACTGGTGTAGAGAGGAGTAGGATTGGTTAACACTGCTCTACACTCTCCTAGATAATGTGTTACTGGTGTAGAGAGGAGTAGGATTGGTTAACACTGCTCTACACTCTCCTAGATAATGTGTTACTGGTGTAGAGAGGAGTAGGATTGGTTAACACTGCTCTACACTCTCCTAGATAATGTGTTACG